>NC_092050.1:35731627-36031627 GCF_003086295.3 Arachis hypogaea
TTTTTTTACGTATTATAACCGAGTTATTTTGATAACCAAATTTAACTAAATAAAAATTGTTAACGGGTCAAGTCCATTTGGGTTTGGAAAAGAGTAAAAACCAAATCAAATTTTAATTGATTCGTATCGGTTCGAATTTGAAGTTTGTTGTGAGGGAACACAAATCAATTCAAATTGATTAAACCCAGATTAGATTGATTCGGGTAATCATATCCGATAGAAAATAAAATTTAAAAAAAAATAAAAAAATAGAAAAAAAGAAAATTTTATATGAATAATATGTAATAGTAAAAAAAATAAAAAGTAATACATAATCAAAGTTATACTTAAATAAATATCATAATTGAATTAAAAGGGAACAAAATTGTATATATATTATTACATTTTATTTTTTTAAGATTAGTATAAATCTAATAAAAAAAATCGAATTAGTTTGAATTTCATGACCTTACAACTAAGTTAGTCCAATATCTTAAGGATTGATAATTAAAAAATTTAATTAAAGAAGAAAGAAAAAAAAAAGGAGAGGCATAAGAAAAAAAAGAAATACCTAATTAAATTTGATTATAAAAATAATTTATTTCTAATATTTTTTTCTTGCATTATAGAGGAAGAAGAAGGGGAGAGGGAGTTTTTGGTAAATCAATATTTCAAATGGGTAAAAAGAAATTATTACTTGCGAAAGTTAAACAAAAATGAAAAGAAGAATAGACACATGTCTGTGGTATCTAAACATTGTTCGATCTAACAAGTCTAATTCTGTTGTAAAATAAAAGATATATATATATATATATATATATATATATATATATATATAATAGAGATGTATAAATAGAAGACTCTAGTATTAAAATAATTAGCTCAATAATAATTTATATATATATATATATAATAATATTATATGTTGTAATGTATATATATATATACAAAGATAGAAAGAAGTATTAAAAATAAAGAGAGGGAGAATCGCATTTGTTTATTGTTACAATCTCAATATAATAAAGATGATTAATAATGCTATTAATATTATATGTAAAGAGTAATAGAAAATAGAATTTAAAATACTTATAAAATAAAAGAAGAGAAAGAATTGTAGTAGAAATATAAGGAGAAGAGTATTTGATTGTAGCATAAAAGAGGATTGATTTATTTGTATGAAAAGGAAGGGAGAATGTTATTTTGTTCTGTTGTTATGTGTATATTCCTTTTGCCCGTACATCCTTTTATAGGCATACAAAACTTGCTTTTTCAAACCTCATTAATGTTCTTCAATATAAAAACTTGTTCCTCTCAGTATAGGAAAGTTAAATTGCTCATTAATGGACATCCATTCTTATCCATAGTATCCTCGTCATAACACTCCCCCTTGGATGTCCATTTAGGATTATTGCCTCATTAAAATCTTACTAAAGAAAAACCTAGTGGAAAAAAAACCTTAGTGAAGGAAAAAGAGTACAATATCCTTTAGTGATGGGGACTGCCTCATTAAAAACCTTGTCAAGAAAAACCCAATGGAAAAAAATCTGACCAAGGGAAAAAGAGTACAGTCTCCCCTTCTTGCCGACATCATTTAATGTCTCGAAATCGGCGCATTCCAATCTCATGTACCAATCTTTCAAAGGAGGATTTTGGGAGTGACTTTGTAAATAAATCTGCCAGATTGTCACTTGAACAGATCTGTTGGACATCAATTGTCCCTTGATTTTGAAGGTCATGAGTGAAGAAGAATTTGGGAGAAATATGCTTTGTTCTATCACCTTTGATGTATCCACCCTTAAGTTGAGCAATGCATGCTGCATTATCTTCAAACAGGACAGTTGGAGCTATCTTATGATCAATCAGTCCACATGATGATAGAATATATTGAATCAGACTCCTCAGCCAAAAACACTCGCGACTAGCTTCATGAATCGCCAGTATTTCAGCATGATTAGAGGATGTTGCAGCAATCGTCTATTTTGTGGACCTCCAAGATATAGCTGTACCACCATATGTGAACAGGTATCCTGTTTGAGATCTCCCTTTATGTGGATCAGACAAGTATCCGGCATCTGCATAGCCAACTAGTTGTGACTTGGATTCATAGGGATAAAACAATCCCATATCAACCGTTCCATGAAGATATCGAAAAATTTGTTTGATTCCACTCCAATGTCTTTTGGTTGGAGAGGAACTATACCTTGCTAGTAAATTCACCGCGAATGATATGTCCGGTCGCGTATTATTAGCAAGATACATTAGCGCTCCAATGGCACTAAGATATGGTACTTCAGGACCAAGGATATCTTCATTTTCTTCTTTAGGACGAAATTGATCCTTTTTCATATCCAAGGATCTTACGATCATTGGTGTACTTAATGGATGTGACTTATCCATATAAAATCTTTTCAAGATCCTTTCTGTGTATGTTGTTTGATGAATAAAGATCCCACCTTTTATATGCTTGATCTGCAGGCCGAGACAAAACTTAGTCTTTCCAAGATCTTTCATCTCAAACTCTTCTTTTAGAGTTTTTATAATTGTTGGAATCTCTTCAGGAGTCCCAATGATATTTAAATCATCAACGTACACAGCAATTATAATGAACCCAGATGTAGTTTTCTTTATGAAAACATATGGGTAGATATCATCATTCTTGAATCCGTTTTTGGCCAGATACTCAGTAAGACGATTATATCACATTCGTCCAGATTGCTTTAGACCATATAAAGATCTTTGCAATTTGACTGAGTATAACCCTTGCGAATATTCATTGGATGGTTTAGATATCTTTAGTCCTTCAGGGACTTTCATATAGATATCATGATCTAATGAGCCGTATAAATAGGCTGTTACCACATCCATTAAATGCATATGCAGTTTATGATATGCAGATAGGCTGACCAAATAACGCAATGTTATCGCATCCACTACGGGGGAATACGTTTCTTCATAATCTATACCGGGCCTTTGTGAAAAACCTTGTGCCACAAGTCGGGCTTTGTAGAGCACAACTTCATTTTTCTCATTTCGTTTTCTCACAAATACCCATTTGTATCCAACAGGTTTTACATCTTCTGGTGTACGGAATACAGGTCCAAAGACTTCACGTTTTGCAAGTGAGTCTAATTCAGCCTTCATGGCCACTTCCCATTTTGGCCAATCATTTCTTTGTCGACATTCTTCAACTGATCTTGGATCAAGATCCTTACTTTCATGCATGATATTTAATGCCACATTATATGCAAATATTTCATTGACAATTGTCTTATTTCGGTCCCATTTCTCTCCTATAAAGACATAATTTATCGAGATCTCGTCATTTTCACAATTTTTAGGTACCTGAACGTCTTCTGGCGTTATATCAGAATTTTGGACAACTGCAGGTGTCTTTACTATGTCTTTTTCAACAGGAATCGTATTTACCTCTTTTCTCTTTCGAGGATTTTTGTCTTTGGAACTGACAGGCCTGCCACGCTTCTGGCGTGTATTTGCTTCAGTAGCTATTTGTCCTACTGGGACATCAATTCGAATTGGGGCATTTTCTGCCCTACCACGCTTCTGCCGTGAATTTGCATCAGTGGCTACTTGTCCCACTGGGACATCAATTCGAATTGGGACATTTTTCGCTGGTATATAAGATTTGGTTATCCTCTTTGTATCAGAAAATGCATCAGGCAATTCATTTGCTATTCTTTGCAAATATATAATCTTTTGAACTTCCAGTTCACATTGCCCTGATCGAGGATCTAAATGCATCAATGATGATGCATTCCAGTTAAGTTCCTTTTTAGGAAACTTATTCTCTCCCCCTAATGTTGGAAATTTTGATTCATCAAAATGACAATCCGCAAACCGGGCTTTAAACACATCACCAGTTTGTATCTCAAGATACCTCACTATAGAGGGAGAGTCATATCCAACATATATCCCCAATTTTCTTTGGGGTCCCATTTTGGTGCGATTAGGTGGTGCAATGGGAACATATATCGCACACCCGAATTTTCTTAAATGGGAAACATTTGGCTGCTGGCCAAAAGCTAATTGCATAGGAGAGAATTGATGATAACTCGTTGGCCTCAAACGAATAAGTGCTGCGGCATGTAAAATAGCATGCCCCCAAACCGAGGTTGGGAGATTTGTTCTCATAAGCAAGGGTCTAGCAATTAATTGGAGGTGCTTAATAAGTGATTCTGCTAACCCATTTTGCGTGTGAACATAAGCTACTGGATGTTCAACACTTATTCCATTAGCCATACAATAAGCATCAAAAGCTTAGGAAGTAAATTCACCAGCATTATCAAGACGAATTGCTTTGATTGGATTTTCTGGAAATTGTGCTTTTAATCGAATAATTTGAGCCAATAATCTCGCAAACGCCAGGTTGCGAGAAGATAATAAGCACACATGCGACCATCTCAAAGATGCGTCTATTAGGACCATAAAATATCTAAAAGATCCACATGGTGGATGAATAGGTCCACATATATCATCTTGAATCCTTTCCAGGAATTCAGGAGACTCAAATCCAATCTTTACTGGTGATGGCCTTAAAATTAACTTTCCTTGAGAACATGCAGCACAACAAAATTCACTAGTTTTAAGAATCTTCTGGTTCTTTAGTGAATGTCCATGAGAGTTTTCAATAATTCTTCTCATCATGGCTGTTCCCGGATGACCCAATCGGTTGTGCCAAGTTATGAATTCATTTGGGCTAATAAACTTCTGGTTTACAGTGGCATGTGATTCAATTGCACTAATCTTGGTATAATACAATCCAGATAAAAGTGAGGGTAATTTTTCTAATATAACTTTCTTATTTGAATCATGAGTTGTGATACATAAATACTCATGGTTTCCCTCATTCATCGTCTCAACATGATATCCATTTCGGCGAATATCTTTGAAACTCAACAAGTTCCTCAGAGACTTGGTAGATAATAGTGCATTATTTATTATAAATTTTGTTCCTCCAGGAAACAAAATTATAGCTCTTCCGGAGCCTTCTATCACATTGCCTGAGCCAATAATAGTGTTAACATATTCCTCTTTTGGCACAAGATGGGTAAAATATATATCACTTTTGAGAATAGTGTGCGAACTTGCACTATCCGCAAGGCATACATCTTCATTACATATCCTTGCCATTCTTCAAAAACAAATAATAATAAAATGAGTAGTATGCATAGTTAAATTGAATACCTGATTAGAATTATTTTTCTAAGAAACACTGTACATAAAATAATGTTATATACTAAAATTTTATTTTAAAATTTGACACATTCAATAATTTCAAAATTCATATTTCATTATTTATGTACATCACATTTGAAACTTAAATACATAGAAAATAAAACTTAACAATAATTTTTTTTTACATTATTTATTTACATAGATACTTCACAATTTCACATATTAAACTATTCCATCATTGATCAAATGACCAATATTTCCTTCAGGGTCCTCAAAGAAATCAGATACATCATAATGAGTGGTGGAGTTCTCAGCATCATTTGAAACAAAATTTGTTTCCTTTCCTTTGTCGTTCTTTTTCAAAGATGCCTGGTAAAGATCGACTAGGTGCCTTGGGGTACGACAGGTACGTGACCAATGGCCCTTTCCACCACAGCGGAAACACTTCTCCTCGGTTGATTTATTCTGCCCGATATTCCTTTCTTTGTCCCACTTCTGGTGAGATCCTCTCTTTTGAACATAATTCTTTTTCCTTCCATAATTTTTCTTGTTGTTAAAAGCTTGCCATTTACCTCTTCTGGGGTAACGATTTGCCGCATTTACTTCAGGAAATGGGGCGGCGCCAGCTGGGCGCGCTTCATGATTTTTCAATAACAACTCATTGTTGCGTTCGGCAACAAGAAGGCAAGAAATTAACTCGGAATATTTCTTAAACCCTTTCTCTCGATACTGCTGCTGCAGGAGCACATTCGAGGCATGGAAGGTTGAGAAAATTTTCTCCAACATATCATGATCAGTTATTTTTTTCCCACACAATTTCATTCGTGAGGTGATCCAAAACATTGCAGAATTATATTCATTTATAGATTTAAAATCTTGTAAACGCAAATGCGTCCATTCATATCGGGCCTGAGGAAGTATCACCGTTTTCTGATGATTATACCTTTCTTCAAGGTCTTTCCAAAGATCTGCAGGATCTTTTAATGTAAGATATTCATTTTTCAATCCTTCGTCAAGATGACGATGGAGAAAAATCATGGCTTTGGCTTTATCCTTCTGGGATGCATTATTTTCAGCCTTAATGGTATCTCCAAGATCCATTGAATCAAGATGGATTTCAGCATCTAGTATCCATGATAAATAATTGTTTCCAGATATATCAAGAGCATTGAATTCAAGATGAGAGAGCTTCGACATAATGAAAATTTGTTACCTGAGTCTTCCTAAAAATTTGATCAGAGTCTCGTGCTGATAACGTGTTGTAAAATAAAAGATATATATATATATATATATATATATATATATATATATATATATATATATATATATATATAATAGAGATGTATAAATAGAAGACTCTAGTATTAAAATAATTAGCTCAATAATAATTTATATATATATAATAATATTATATGTTGTAATGTATATATATATACAAAGATAGAAAGAAGTATTAAAAATAAAGAGAGGGAGAATCGCATTTGTTTATTGTTACAATCTCAATATAATAAAGATGATTAATAATGCTATTAATATTATATGTAAAGAGTAATAGAAAATAGAATTTAAAATACTTATAAAATAAAAGAAGAGAAAGAATTGTAGTAGAAATATAAGGAGAAGAGTATTTCATTGCAGCATAAAAGATGATTGATTTATTTGTATGAAAAGGAAGGGAGAATGGTATTTTGTTTTGTTGTTATGTGTATATTCCTTTTGCCCGTACATCCTTTTATAGGCATACAAAACTTGCTTTTTCAAACCTCATTAATGTTCTTCAATATAAAAACTTGTTCCTCTCGGTATAGGAAAGTTAAATTGCTCATTAATGGACATCCATTCTTATCCATAGTATCCTCGTCATAACAAATTCAACCAAATAATACCAACAAATATAAACGAATTTTTAATAAGGCTTTGGAAATCGAATCGATCATTTAACTGTTCTATTTTTTAGTTCATTAATTTAAAGGTTTAACCGTGATTTAATTAAAATAATGATATTCTTATAAGATAATATATAAAATTATAAATAAATTTATAAAAATTAAATATATTCTAATATAAATTTAAAATATATATAAATAATTAAATTATAATACCAACTAAAATCTTATAATCTCACTTAACTATACAAATTAGTACAATAACAAAATTAAATAAATTAAATATAAATATACTCTAATGTAAACTAAAAAGATACCCAAATTAAAAGTAAAATACTAACTAAAGTCTCATAATTTGATATAAGTACAACACAAGACTCAAATAAAAAAAAAAACTAAAATATAAAAAACAAGAAATAAATAAATAAATGTTAAGTAAAAAAATTATTTTGAATGAGAAAAAAAAAACAAAATTTTATTTGTTAGGCTTTTTACATGACTCAAATAGATATATTAAACTCTAATACAACCCTGGTGTGTGTGAGTGTGTAATCTAAGATTGGAAATTATCTAATCCATGGACAAAAATAAATAAACAAATAAATAAACCCTGGTGCTTCGCTGACAAACAAAAAAAAAGGTTCCTCTTCCTTGCATAGAAAATAACAGGCGTAACAATTAAGGTGACATGCTTCCTCTCTCTTATAGTACCACTTGTCATTACTACTGCCGCCGTCCACAACTATGCCTCTTTCCTCTTATCCCTTGTAAATAACGATGATGGTAAATAATGTGAAATAATAAATTTAAAAAAAAGATAAATTAAAAATTAAAAATCATTTTTAATTAATAATTTAATTTTAAATTTTAAAAATTAAAATTAGTAATTAAACGTATTTATATTACGTATGGTTATTTCTAATTTTATTATAATCTTTTAATTTTCGATTTATCTTTAAAATTCATTATCGGTGTCGGAGACAGTCGTTCCGACGCATCATAATGCCGTTGTTTTCCCTAATGTTGTTCAGACGCAGTCAAAACACTGTTGTCTGTGCACGAACCGCAATCTCACCCCACGTCGCTGTTCTCCCATAGCCCGTGTCGATGTCGTCGCACCCCACGCCCATACTGCCGCAGCTCGTGCAAACGCAGCCATAAAGAGCAACCTCGCTAATCGTCGTCGTTGTTTCACCGGACACCCTCATTAACATGTTTGGGTTTGTATGCGTTAGTTTTTGTTCCGTTAATGAATTCCTCAATCGGTGAAGAAGGTTCTACAACCTCATCTTCCTACATCAGCGATCACTATACTCACTTAGATGGCAATATTATGGATGCGCAAATTTCCGACAAGATTTTTATTGGAGGTTTTATTTGCATGCGGATGTTCCTTTTACATACAAAAGTGATGGTTGTTCTTCTTGCAAATCTATTACTATATTTTATTTTACATAAATCTAGTGGAGGGCTGGATGGGCAACAATGGTGTTGATAGGGTTTCCAAGAGAGGCAGCAGGGGTGGATGGTTAAAAATTTAAAAAGGTAAGGTAAAAAGGTTTTTTGTTACTTGATTAGGGTGAGTTTTTTTTTTTTATTATTTTCGGTGGGTCAAGAAATCGATCCGTTGTTCACATTATTCAAATTTTCCATTGTCTACATAACAGAGCTGATTATAATAACATTCTCTCTCACTCATGTCTATGTTCGTTCCACCTTTGTCTTCACTACTTTGTTTGCATTTGTTTTGGCTTATTTATGTCTCTCTGTTTCTGCTTTTTCTGCCTTTTTCTTTTGTCGGTGTCAATGTTACTGTTCTGCCTCATTTCACTTGTGCCAGTTCTATCTCTCAATGCCTTTCTTATTTTTTTCCTGCACAAACGAGTCTCAACAACTTTTTCTTTATTTTTTTCTACCATAAATGACGTCGTTTAGTCATGGGTCAATTCATTGATTTTTGTGCAGTTTTACAATTTGCCAGTGGTTCAAAGATTGGACAATTTTGCTTATGAGTCAAACTAGATTGGATATCAGTTCCGGTTAAACTAGTTTGATTGGTTAGTTCAGTCCGATTTTCTAGAACCATGCAAATGTCACAGTCCAACAAAAATAAACGAATCTTGTATCCAACGTTAACAGTGCCTCTATCAAGTTATAAATAGATTTTTTTTTTTAAAAATGAACATGTTACTAACAAATATAATTTAAAAGTATTAAGAATGAACTAGATGGTAATCAATTGAACTAATGGGAGTACCTGAATAATTAGTAATTAGTAATAGTTAATTATAACGATTAGGGACAGATAGCATATCTTGGACTTGTATTACAACTTACAATTCTTTACTTATAATGTTCAAATGAGAGATCATGGGAGAATTCAAATGGAATGCACATACGATTTAAAATATTCTTTGTGCGTTCACATGCTTCTAGGAGGGGCATTAATGGACCGAATAGCATCATCGACCCACCTAAGGAGCTAGTTTGTAACACGCCCCCACTTAGGAGCTAGTATCGGCATGGGTTCAAAGTTCAGAGCACCTTAGCAGGGTGCCATTTTGGGATCTGTGGCATGTGCATAACGTTTAGGAGAGGCCTTTTGCTATTGCATTGTATCCACATGGTGCTTTTTGAGTGGTGATAATATCATTATTACACTTCCTTCAGGATATGGGGCATTTGTAAAAGAACACGTCTTTTCAAATGCAACAGTCCTATTAACATGTCACGTCCTTTCCTGTTTAGGGTTGAAAATTTCCCCTGGCGGAACGGGTATCTGCGAAGATTTACCCACCGAGGGACAAATATGGAGGACTTTTTTATCCAAGGAGACGGGAGAAGAAGTTCCCGCCCTGTGAATATCTATATAATACCCATTAGTATACAATTACTATAATATCCCTCACACACACACACACAATTAAAAAACTCCTAAATCTCTACACTAATCCTCTGCTTATTCTCCATCTCTCATCTCTGCCTATTCTCTTTCTCTCAAACCTCACTGGTCACTACCACCCTCACCACAACCATGAGCTGCCACCCTCACTCTCACTGGCGAGATCGCGTCTACATTTCCCGATCGTGGCCGCTTGTAGTTGGTCTTCACTCGCCACCGGCAGACAGCGTCACAGCGAGTCGTGTCCCGTCCTCTCTTTCACAGTTGTCGTCGCCTTCCTCCGTAGCCACCATCAACTCCTTCATTCGCAACCATCACCCTTTATGCATTTTGCCACCTTCCTCTGTTGCATCGAGTGCTTAATTTTTATTTTTGGGTTGCTAAAGGCTGATGAACAGAATTTGTATTCTTAGGGGTTGCTATTAAACTGAATTTTTTTCATTTGATTTTTGGTTATGAATCATGTGTTCCTTGTATTAATTTTTGGGATAGAGTTTTAGTTATGTTCTAAATTTTGGCTTCTGATCTTCTCAAATCAATGAATCAAACAATGTTCATGATCTCTTATCTGGTTTATTTTTTCTAATTTTTCAATTTTTTTCCAAATCCATGGGTACTTGCAGAGATATGGATATCTAGCGGATACCAGGTGTCTGTTACCCGTCATGGATATAGGACGGGGATGTGGAGTGTTTTGAGGTTGCAAAGCAGGGGGCAGTGGACATGTCCCTGTCCCCGTAGAGACCTGTTATCATCTCTGTTCCTGTCCAATGCTTTTGAGAACATTTCTTCTCTTCTTGCCCTTTCTGATGTTATTTGAACCATGATTTTAATTACAAGTCACATCAATTGATGTTGTGGCTGCAATATTGCAATTGCAGTGGTCAATGCAATGGCATAGCACTACAATTGGAGTGAGATTAAATTCATACAACAAATCATGTTATGACAGTATTGAACTACATCAGGACATGTTCAATCATGTGCAATTATGTTTTCTTTCAAATTACACACCATGACATTGGCAACGATAACAATGATCACAATCATTTATAATTCTGGCATGACCCAATACCTTTCGATGTAACAAAATTGACAAAAATTGATCATGAAAAAATTAAACTAATGTTATATCTATAAAGAATTAGTTTTACTTGACAAAAATATCAAATCATTAAATTTTTGTTGATTCTATTACAAAAACATGTTGAATTGCTAAATTATCCTTGCCATCATCTTCAACCTCTTAAAACATTCAACAATAATCAAAACCACCACCACTTCTTTTCCACACCATAAACCTCCATAACCCTCTTCCATCACTATCTTTACCACCTTTAAAATCACAATAATAGCCATACCACCACTACTAACATCTCTAATAACACTATCAAAACAATACAATACAACACCACAAAAAAATACCTAACCTTAACTTACACCACCAACAAATTAAAATTAAACAAAATCGGTGAGGCATTACCACCTAGGTCACTCTCTTCTTCTCTTTGATCAGCAGTGTAATAACTCAAAAAAAAAAATAAAATAATAAAACTGAGAAAGATATGTAAATAAATAAAAATTGTGGGCCACACTTCTTTCTTTTCTAACCCTAATCACATACAAAAACACTCTCTCAACCTTCAGTCCCTTACTAGCCGTCACTCATAACCAAAGAAAGAACGAAACGAGTAGATAAGGAGGAATGAGGAAAGAACATGGGGAGAAGAGGAAAGAAAGGAAGGAAAAAGGAGAGGAACATAGTGCCGGTGAAGGAAAAACCGCTCAGCCACCGTAGATGAAGAGGAGACAACGAGAGTTAGAGAGGGAGTGTTTGAGCTCGATGGTGAAGGGAGGTACCATTGTGTCGTCGAAGCACGTCGTTGCTGGCGTTCTGTTGTCAGAGTCACCGCTAGAAGCCCTAGCCTTGCCATGCCCTAATCTAATCGCTGCAGCTGCTGGGAAGGGTGGTGGTTGCTGCACCTCTGTTGTCATTGTCGTGTGTTGTTGCTGCTGCGTGTTTTGGGGTCGCTGTATTTTGTTCTACCTTGCTTTCCTGTCTTATTTGGGGCTATTCTTCCATGTTGAAACTACCACCTTCAACCCTTCACAATCACTTGGATTCCAACTTTTAATCTCTATATAGATGGCATTCTAGTGTTGATCTTCGGTTTTTTAGGACCAATTTATGAGTAGACTTTACATTTATAATTGTTTGATTGTGCATCTATAATTATTTTGACATATATCTATTATGATCTTTGAATTATACTCATTATATTTTCTTTGAACTATTTTAAATTGATTAAAATAATTAATTTATTAGAATTAAATAATTCATTTTTATGAAGTTTATATTTTCGGAACTATACATGAGACTATATATATTTTTTTATAAAGTTTTCCATTATTCCAAAATGTTTGATTTTACTTGAATATCTGTTTTTGAAGTATTTGTTGGTACTCACTTACTTTAAAAATTGTGAAATATATTTGAAATCTCTTATGATTGAAAAAGATTTCTAATGAGAAAGTATTTTTTGATTTGATTTGATTCGATATCTTATATATTTGAAAGATAAAATATTTGTTGTATTTGAAATTATATGCTTTGAATTGGTTTGGGAGGCTTGTATTAGAAAATCGTAGTTAACGGCGGTTATGACGTTAACTTATATGCATCTAACTCAGACTCCAGCTAGCAGAGGTGTTGCTAGCCTAACGTGTAGGCCACACGTTAGATCTGTTATTCTGTTAGGACACACAAGAGGAAAGGGCTACCAATAGAGGTGGAGCCGCCCAAGTGTGGACTTTTGATTTGATTTCTGTAAGAGAACTCCCTTATTGATTTACTTATTATAGTCAACTATTATTTTATAATTAAATTACTTTGATGATAATGTTTGTATAGTCTCATGTCAATTATAGATGTATTGTCTAGTCACTGAGTTGCAAAACTCACCCCGTTTTTTTAAAAATATTTTTCAGAAACAAATTTTTGACTATGTGAGACTTTCTATTCAAGAGTAACAGTCTGCAATAAGTATTTATTCTTTGTCGAATTCCTAGAAGTGTATGCTCCATATGTCATAGGCAGGATCCAACCATTCTTAGTTATTTTAAATTTTTGTTAAAAATATATAACTATTTATTTTAGAACTTGTAAAATATTTGTAACTTGCTTATTCAACTTATATTTGACTATGTTAGGCTTGCTATAGGATTATTTTTCTGAGCGCCGGTCATGACTCATTTTAGGTCGTGACAAAATGGTATCAGAGCTTAGGTTTAATCTGTATAATATGGAACAAGTGTCCTATGGTAGGATCACAATTATATAAATAAAAGCGCACCTATTTGTACAAATTGTGGCACTATCAAAGGCCTATAAAATTGTCATCCTTGTCCTTGATGTCATTGTTGTCATCTGATTGTTATCATGAGACTTCTGCCGTTTCTTGCCACTCGTTTTCTTCCCTTTGTAACCAATCTCGGCTTATTCTCTAATAGATTTAAAGTTTGTGGAATTTCTTCATGGAAATGGAATATTTTGAGTAACGGTATATATTATGAATTGATATTTAACCCCACTTTTATCTACCTTAAGTCATTAAATTATTATGTTGTTTTAGATTCTGTTCGATCTTTAATTGTTATGATCCCTTCGAAATGTGAGTTTATCTGATTTCTGGTTAGATAAATGTTAAATAAGTTTGCTAATTATAATACAAATGATGGATAATTTATTTTAAAGAAACTAAGTCTGTAGCATGAGTTTTTTTGAAAAATTTTTGTCTTTGTCCAAGATCATTGAAATTTTCATAGTTGAAATTAACATTTGGATGTTAATCAAATGGAGTGCTAAAGTTCTATACTTGGTATAACTGATTGTATAGAAAATATGTTTGAGCTTTACTCAGGGCAGGATCTTCTTGTCTATATGTTATTACGTGAATGCATCTCTTAGATTATATGTGATTCCTAATTTTATAGACTTGTTTACTGAGCTTGTGGACTGATCATGGTGATTATGAAGCATTTGAAGATTATTTTGAATGTGTTAAATTGTAGCCTGCCTATGAGTGTTACCCACTAATTAAATACTTGTTTGCTGATTCATGTCATTTGAATAGTGATTATTACAGTAATTAACAAGTAAATAATGTTGGTTAATAATATTATTTGTTGCTGAATTGGTGACTGACGTGACTGTAACTAGGTGAATCTTGGTTGTTATCTTGTAAAAATTTCTATTGAAAGGAGGTAATGAACACTCTTAATTGCTTGTGTTGTTGTTGGAGATCATATGCCTGATTTGTAGTTATACATGGCGGATTAATAGATGTTTTGGTTTTTCTAATACGATGAGGGCTTGATAATTTTAAATTGAAGTTTGTCATGATAAACTTGTGATCTGAACAATACTTTTGTGACACACTTGAGCATCTGAATTTTTTTCCCTTCAAAATTAATTATTTTATTGACTAGGAAAATTGTTCCAACTCTTTCAGCATGCTGTTCTAACTTTTACTCAATATTTTCTCATTGGTGATCCATTACATGATGCTTAACATAAAAGTTAGTTTCTCTGGTCTACACTATAAGATTTATGTAAAAATGTTTAGTATTACATTCACATTCTCCGTAAAAAAATGCTTAATGACTTTGCCTTGTTTATTTTTCTTTTTTCCACATTGTTTTTTTTAAACCTAATTAATTTTTAACATGTCAAAACTATCAAGTGTTGTGCTTATCATGCAATTTGCAACTGTTCTATGTGACTATTTCTTTTATAAATAGGATTACCGTGTTTCTATTTTCAAAGTGGCACATTTTTGACAATTTTTTGATGAATGTTCATTTTGCTTTACTTTGTTTGTGGCTTTAGCTTGCCTGTTCACATGCTGTGTCTATTTATGTTTTTTTTCCTCCTTTCATCAAGTTTAAATTGTTGTTGTACATGTAATACCATTTTATGTCTATTATTCATACTCATAAATTTTCATTTTGTTCTGCCCAATTTGTTTGTAGATTTGGCTTGTTTCTTCATTTTTCCCCTTAAAATGCTCCTACCCTGTAGTTTAAGTTGTTGTGGTACACCTTTTTATTTATCTCTATGGCCTTTGCCCTTACAATTATGTTCTTGTATGTGTTTAGAAAGTTGTGTTGTGTTACTTTGTAGTGACACACTGACAGTTTCTTTAGTTCTTAAGTAATGTCAAGCATCATGAATGTTATTATCAATAAGCTAATTTTGTTACTGTATAATTTTCTTAAATGATGGTTGGTGAAATGAATTGAGTTGCGAATGGATGTTTGATTCAGGTCTATCATCGCTTATTGGGTGCAGATGCTTTATATGCTTCTGGTGATTGTATGATTACAGACTATGTACTCTAGTGTAACAAATTTATTAGCCTGTCCTTTTACAGCTTGTTGAGCTTTGATTCGTTTGTTTTAATAGTGAAAGACAGTGAGATAAATTAGTTTTGTACTTTTGGAAGGATCATCTTGACTGATAGGATTGTTTTATGTAGTTTTAAATTCTGGTGACATTTAGTAGCTGGGTTTGTATTTAGTTACTCCGTCCTACTGATGGTTTCAGAAAAAAGGGGGGGTTTCTTTTTCTGATTGTGTTTCATTTGCAGAATCAATATTTTCTATTACCCCATTGGTTTTGTTGGTTATCTAACTATGTCGCGGATTCTACTTTGTTTTCCCAATAAGGATTTTAATTTATTTAAAGAGTCTCTGCATTGAGGGTTTTGTGTTAAGTTGTTCCTTTTTGGCCAAATTTTTCCTTGGTAACAATCACAATGTATTTCGAATATTGTCTGTTAGAAATTCTGAAAATCAGTTGTTTTACTACTAGTACTTTGCCTTGGTTCATAGCCCACATCTTAGGTTGACATTTCTTCATACGTTAAGGATTTGATATCAGTTGTACTATTATTCTTTAAATTCGCATATCATGATCTAAGTACAATCTATTTTAAATTGTTGTATTAACCATTTTTCTTCGAAAGATATGTAGGCTTTGCAAAGCTCTTAACATGATCGAATTTTTGAGGTAGTCACATTGATTCATCAGTCCGTTGCTTAGCTGATCCCATGTTGTATGACCTTTTTGAGACATCACCTTGCTAGTTTTAAGTCGTTCAGGATTGCAACTAATTGGAATATGTTATTGCCTTGTCGATATTTTTGAGCTTCACTAAATCTGTGGTTTTATTGCTCCTTGAGTGCCCTGCATTGTAATGGTGGTTGAGTGGTGAAAATTCAAAACTTCGCTAAATTGATGGTATTCTAATGGGATTCTATTTATTTAACTGGTTGATGATGAACCACTTTGTGTCTTTAGTTTATCAATTGGTGTATATGTAGCACATTTGTTAGTTTATTATCTGGGATTGTCGATTGCTAACCTGAAGGATGGCTAGGGCCAATACTATGTTTGAGTAAGCGAACTGTTCATCCTAATATGCTGTTCTCTCAATGCCCTTAAAAAGCCTTGTAATTCGATTAAATTAATTCCTTCCTTCTATTTAACCTTCCTATCACTTATTACTTGACATTTAAAGTTAATATGCATAATATGATTTGAAAATGTTTTGCTGGCTGTATATTGCATGTTTGGTTTGATGTGTTGGTTATGTTTGTCCCTAAGTCTAGAATCTGGCCATGCATATTTTGCTTAATTCTTCACCTTGCTTCTCTCCGTTCTCATCCTTATCCACCACATAATTGCACTTGAACTCTTGGAATCTCATATGACTGCGCTTTTTAATTATTGTTTTATGTTTTGGGTGTATTGTTACAATTTGTGTTACTCTATATGTTTTACACTTTTGGCTATGTTATTTGGTCTCCAATTTGAATTTGTAGTGTGCTTTTGAGATTTTTCATATCAATCTAATTATCTCATCTGTTCTTTGAGATTGATGGTGCCTCATATCGATTCCTTTTGCTACATTATATATGTGAATATTAAGGAAATGTCTAGCATTTCATCGTTGCATAATATTTGCAAAATATTTTCTTTATACGTTGGGTTCAATTTGTATCTGGATGTAATATTGTATAGTTAAAGTGTTTAAGTTCTTTCTTGTAACTTTGCTCAGATAGCTTGATTTTCAGCCTTGTTCTTGCTATCTATTTGTGCAAATTATTAAACTTATGGTGTCATGATGTGGTTATATTTCTTTCAGATAAAGTTGTCTCAATGTTATTTTTTTCCTTGTTCCTATATGCATCATTCTTTGCATCAGGGTCTAGTTGTATGAACTAGATGTGACTTGTACTGTTGAAGCGATAATATAAATAGTAAGTTAGTTTGAAATTTGGGGAACGAATTTTTAAAGGAGGGAAGAATGTAATAACTCAAAAATAAAATAAAATAATAAAACTGAGAAAGATATGCAAATAAATAAAAATTGTGGGCCACACTTCTTTTTTTTCTAACCCTAATCACACACAAAAATACTCTCTCAACCTTCAGTTCCTCTGATGAATCCACATTTCATGGTATTTATTTGCTCTAATTTGGTGGATTTCATAAACTTTTCTTGCACTTATCCATTGAAATAGCATAGTTTTATGATTTCTTCCTAAATTGTGCTCGAAAGTGAAAATATGCTTTTTAGGCCTTTTAATTGTTAAATTTTAATCACTTTAATCCCATTTGATGCCTTGATGTGTTTGCTAAGTGATTTCATATTTCTAAGGTAAGTATGGGTTGAAGAAGTGAGAAAAAGAGCATGCAAAAGGGAAGAAACCATGAAGAAATGGAGTTTGGAAGTTCTAGCATCCGTGCGTGCGCACAGGCAACGCGTGCACGCGCACAAGCGCGAGCTAGGCGATGCGTACGCATGATCCACACGTACCCATGGAAGTGGATTTTGCTCAGGGATGCGTATGTGTGACCCGAGTCACGTGAGCTCATTAATACAAATTGTTGGGGGTGAATTCTGGGCCTCCAAAATCCAATCCAACTTATTTCTGAAGCTATTTCAACCCCAATTCAAGTGGAAGCAAGGGGGCAATTAGGTTTAGCTTTTCTATACTTTTCTCTTAGTTTTTAGAGAGAGAAGCTCCCCCCTCTCTCTAGAATTAGGTTAGGTTTAGTTTAATTTCAGTCTTTAATTCTTGTTTTGATGTAGTTTCCTTTATGTTTTCATGCCTTCTTGTCTTTATCTTCTTTATTTCTCTTGTAATTTCCTTTATTTTGTCTCTTTCATGTTATGAATATTCTTTGTTAATTTTAATTTCAATTAATGCAAATTTATGTTTCCATGTCATTGTTGCTTTCTTTAGTTGTTATTGTTATTTTCTTGCTTTAGTAGCTTTAGAATTTATTTTATTGCAATTTAATATTATTTTATTTTCATGCACACCAAGTGTTTGATGAAATACTTGGCTTAGTTTCTACTTAGTTTTTCTCCACTCTTGACTTGAAATTGATGACTTTGGTGACCCTTGAGTCATTGATGTCCATTCTTGTTTGATACATTAGAGTAGTTAGTTGATTTGATTTCCCTTGACTCTAAGTGACCCAATACTGTTGACTAGAACTTAGGAATTGGAATCAACTATGCCTATTTGACTTATTCTCGATGTAGGGTTGACTAACTAGGATTAACTCTTCATAATCATCATATGTTTGTGGTCAATGGCTAGGATAGGTAACCTTAGCTCTCAATTACTTGCCAAGAGGTTTCTTGCATTTGAGTTTTCCTTTCCTTGCATTTAATTGTTTTGACTTTTATTGCTTTGACTTTAATTTCTTGCATGATCATTTAATTCCTTGCTATTTACATCTCTTACTCTCTTACTTTCCCAATTCCCCATGCTCCCTCATAGCTAATGATATGACATTTCATTGCAACTCCTAGGGAATACGACCCGGGAGTGATGCGTGGTAGAAGTTAGACCAATTAAGAGATTATAATATAATAGAATAGCGTTGCGAGTATAGCTCTTAACCAGCAAAAATCTGCCTCATCAATTTAGAAGGGTTGTCACAAAAATTTAGAATAAAAATACTGGGAGTATGAGTCTCAGGTCGTCTCCCAACGAGTTGCTAGAAAGGGTGCTAAGTTATTAATCAGGAGTTTTCTGAGAATTTTGAGAGTCAAATGACAGAAAATAAATAATTTTAATTAAGTGCAATGAAAATTAAAAGGAATTTATATTATTCATAATAAAAAGTCTTGACTGGGGGAATGATTAATTGGAAGTTTTATCCTTATTGGAATTCTCTCAAGTGTAGTATAAAGAGGTTTGACGTTAGGATTTTTTACCAGTAAAGAGATTCATAGAAACAGTTGCGTTGTAGATATAGTCTCTAAACCAACAAAAATCCCAACGTACAAACATTTTGGGTGTCACAAGTAACAAACCCCTTTAAAAATTGTTAACCGAGTATTCAAACCTCGGGTCGTCTTCTCAAGGAACTGCGAGGAAGTATGTTCTTATTATTGGCTATAAAGGTTGTAATCGGGGTTTAGAAGATGAGAAGCAAGTAATTTGAATGACAAGTAAAGTAAATGGCAATTAAAATAAATAAATATTGTAACGCAGACTTTTGGTAAGGTAAAAGAAATTGGAGGTCCAACGCAGTTATCTCTCTCAACTATAATGAAAGTTGAATCTAAACTCCACTTGATCAACCTGTACTAGGGCAACGGAAAGTCAAGGGACTAATTAAATTGACCTTTGAATCCTATTTATTTCCTAAGAAAAGGTTGGGATTACTTAAGTTCAGCTCAATTAGCAAGATAACGATTATCAATTATGTTGAGTTTAATAACTGTTGAGTTACTGAATTCTTAACTAGGACCAAAAGGGGAAAAAGTAAAATTGCTGGAATAATAAAAATATCCTTAGATGGGAAGCAATGGTAGCTTAAATCAAAGAGAACAATCATAAACTGAAAATACCTCAAATATTATTAATTCAGATAACAATCTATAACATGGATGAAATTCATAAATTCATTGATCAATTCAAGTGCTGGAATAAATAAAAGTAAAAGGAAGCTAAAACAAAGGAACGTAAAACCTGGATTGAGAGTCACTCTTAAAGCAAGAAGAAATCCTAAATCCTAATCCTAAAAGAGAGAGAGGAGAAGATCTCCCTCTCAACTAAATCTAAATCATTGAAAAGTAAAATATGCGAGCTCTCTTTGAATGGGTGCATTCCCACACTTTATAACCTCTGGTCTATGCTGTCTGTACTTGGATCTGGGCCAAAAAGGGCTTCAGAAATCGCTGGGGGCGCATTCTGTAAATTCTGATACGTGGCCTCTGTCACGCGTTCGCGTGGGTCACGCGGTCGCGTCATCTGGAGCTTTTCCTTGCCACGCGGTTGCGTCAGTCATGCGACCGCGTCATATGCGTTCTACTTATGTCGCGCGGTCGCGTCAGTCATGCGGCCACGTCGCTGCATCTTCGCTTCTGGCACGCGATCGCGTCATCCATGCGATCGCGTGGATACCAGTTTCCTTAAAGCTCCGTTTTGCTTTCTCCTTCCATTTTATATGTTTCCTTTTCCATCCTTTAAGTCATTCTGCCTTAGAAAATCTGAAACTACTCAACACACTAATCACGACATCGAATGGAAATAAAGGTAATTAAAATAATTAATTTTTAAAGCTTAGGAAACATGTTTTTCACAATATGACATAATAAGGAAGGGAAAGTAAAACCATGTAATTAATGTGAATAAGTAGGTAAAGGATTGTATAAATCACTCAAATTAAGCACAAAAGAACTTATGAAATATGGGTTTATCAACCTCCCCACACTTAAATACTAGCATGTCCTCATGCTAAATCCAAGGTAAATAATTAAGGTTAAAGTGATGGAATGTCATGCAATGCAACCTAATTTAAATGCAACTACCTAAATGAATGATGCATCATGCAACTCTAATTTATTCACTCATATATAAAGCTTACATATAGTCAAGTTAATTCACATTCTCAAGGAGTCATGTATATATATAGCCAACCCTTAAATAATAAAGCAATTTAGCAAATGAGATGGGAAAGAAAACATTGTACAAACTTGCAAAACAATTAGTAAATTTAAGCATTGATATATGTTGATGAGTTATTGAACCCTCACTGGATTTTTGTGTTTACTCTCTAGTCACTCAGTGTTTATTGGGTTTATTCACTCTATTTCTCTTTTTATTCTTAATTTCTATAGCTTTGTTTTTCATATAACCAATCAACAATTATAGAATATAGTCATACCAAAAAGTCATGAGGTCTTAATTGAGGTTGTAATGGGGTCAAGGTAAAGGTAAGGATTTATGTATAGGGTCAAGTGAGCTAATAAGTGAATCCTTAATTAGACTAAGATCTCACCTAACATACACATCTAGTAGAACAAAATCTCTTTACCTAATTTCCCATATTTCCCACTTATTGTTACATGCTCATGTTTCACTTTTTATTTTTTTATTCCATGTGCATTGCTTTTATTTTGCATTGGGGAATTTCTTTTGTATCCCCTTTTATTAAATAAAAATTTTTTAAGGCACATGGCAATTAAAGCACTTTGATTTTCTCATGAACATGCTTCCCAAATTTATTTTATTTCTTTTAACTTCTCTACCTTTTTGTTTCTATCATCCATGTTCCCAAAAGGTTTTCCACATTTAACTCTATTCATGATTTTCTATCTTAAGCTAACCAAGGATTCACTTGGGATTTTCTTTTGTTTTTCTGCTTAAGGCTAGTAATTTGGCTAAATAGAATAAAGGGGTTTTAAAAGGCTCAAGGGGGCTACCAAGGGTGATGTAAAAGGTAGGCTAATTTGGGGTGAGTGAGCTAAAATCAAATGATGGCCTCAATCATTCTCTTGGTATGTATCTATTCTATATTCTATAATTGGACATATAGATTAAAGGAAAGGAAAGAACATCAGAATAAAAAGAAATAAAACACACAGAAATGAAATTATGGTTTGAATGCAACCATACAATTTAAGCTCAAGACTCACAGGCTGTGTGTTCTCTAACTCAAGCATCATATATCATTTATATATTGTATGCAGGTTTAGTTAAAAATTCCCATTATTCTTATAAAAAAATTATTTAGGGTAGCTTTTAAAGTTTTAATGTTCCTCCTTGATGAAATGTTGTCAGCTTAACTACATCATGTAATGCTATATATAAGGTTTGTGGATTTAAATCTGTTATGTTCAATTTCCTAGCTTACTTCCTTTTTATATTTTTCAATTTAAACTATACTATCTTATGCTAAAAAGGGTAAACTATACTAATTAATCCACTAATAAATTAGAATTGCAAGCTAAACTAAATAACTAAAATAAACTAAATGGCTAAAATATGAACTAAAGATGCAAAATGCAGAAAATAGAGTAAAAATACATAAAAGCAATGTATAAGTACTCAAAAAATAACAGTAAAAGAAAAAGAGAAAAATACAGAAAAATATCTAAAATAAAAGAAAAAGTATGTAGTGGTTCACCAAAATAAACGCCAGAGATGGCGACCTCCCCACACTTAAAAGGAAGCATCGTCCCCGATGCTCAATCAAGCCTGGTGTGAAGGAGTGTCATCACTGGGAGGGATGGTAGCTGGAGTCTCAGTGGTGGTAGGCTGGGAGTCTGGCTGCTGTGGAGGAGGTGCTGACTGGATCGGGATCTCAAGATCCGCAGCCTCAATCTGATGTGGGACCGCTGCCTGTGGTGCGGCTGGAGCTGCCTCCTGGGGATGGGTCTCTGCTTCGGGTGCATCTGCCTCCTCCTCAGATGCCTCGGACGGTGTGTCGGGCTCGGAGGGGATGTCACCGGATCGTATCATCAGCTTTAGGTGCTCATAGCGCCGCTTGTTGTGACGCTCTATCTGGTCAAGTCGTCGAAACAGGTGGTGCACCAGATGATAGACGGGCTCTGTGGCAGGTGGAGGTACAGTGGTGGTAGCAGGGGTAGGTGGTGCAGCAATGGAGGAAGAGGGTCCAGCAGACGGTGGTGCTGACTCATCAGTAGTAGTGAATGGTGGTGTTCTGTGGCCCAAGGCTAAGAAGTTCCGGCTGTGCGGAATGATCTTCCTGCAATCCGCCGCTGGTGGTCTCTCATCGGCAGCCTCCCATGGCACGCCAGCTCGACGGCCAAGCTGTGTAACTAGATATGGAAAGGGGAGGGTGCCTCGGACGTGGACCCTGGCCATATAGTGCCGAATGAAACGTGGCAGATAAAGGTCCTTACCCTCCAGCACACACCAAAGGAGGGTGATCATAGCAGCCGGGATCTCCGTCTCGTGAGTGCTCGGCATCACATAATTACTCAAGATCTGATGCCATAACCAAGCCTCATCGTTTAAGTATGCTCTCTTGATCCCTCTAGGCATGGTAGTGTCCTGACCCATCTCCCAAGGGACTGTCGGGTCGAGAGCTATCCGTGCCTTTATAGCATCCCAATCAAACTGCATCTGACGCATGTCCTCCTCAGCCTTTGAATAACCATCAGGCTTATCGAACTTGGCTGGGAGCCGGAGAATATCCTCTAAGGCTTCCTCAGTGACCAGAATTTGTTTTCCTCTCAGATTCATTGCATCTAGGGTAGTGAGATAGTAGTTGCAGTAGAATTCCCGTACCCAAGATGAATTGACCTCTGTCAGTGTTCTTTCCAGAAAGAACCAGCCCCTTTGCTTGATTTGCTCAGTGGTGTACTGCTAGAGTGCTTCTGGAATCTTCAGAGTTCGTTCCAGGTATAGATTTCTGGAGTTTGCAAAAGCCGGGTACTTCAGCTCACAGTACCGGTTTGCAAATTTTATAGGATCATTTGCAGGGAGCAGCTGGTCAGTTTTTTCCTGCTGTGTGAAGTTCTTCTCCCGCCATGAAGAATCGTGCATTAGAGCAATAATGGACTGGGGGGAATCTCCTCTCTTGCGCTTGCCAGTAGCCTTGCCTTTTCCTTTCCTTTGTGGGGCAGACATCCTGAAAAATAGAAAACCAGGATATGGATAAAATAGGAAAGCAAATAGGCAATTAAACGAAGGAAACTCAAAGCAGAAAAGGAGAAATAGAATAAGGAAAATGAGTAAATGAAATGTGATTGAATTCATGTTAAATGAAAAAATAATCAACATGCCATGGTGAGAAAGTTAGAGGAAAGTGAAAATAATCAGAAAAGAGATTAAAATGGTTAGTATGGTTAGAATTTGAAAAAGAAATTAGTAAATTAAAATTAGTGAGTTAGTAAAGTGCGGGTTAAAGTAGGTGGCATAGAAAAATTCCATATAACAAGGATTCTCAGGTAAGAATAGAAGTACTCATAATCGAATAAGGAAAACAGGGTGATGCTGATTCGAATAGAAATAAAGAAAGTAAAAATTGGAATCAGTGAATCACAAATGCAGTTTATGAACCAGGAAATCAAAGAGGATAAGAATGTCTGCCATAGCATTCATGAAATGGTTTGGGTAAAGCGGAGTAAAACAGAGTTCAGAAATGCCAAACCAAAACATGAATGAAAACAATTTTAAAAAATTTGGGCAGCATTCTGGCTAAAATTGGGCAGAGAGGGAGAAGAGGGTTGGGGGTGGGGGGCTGCGCGACTGATAGGGTTCGCGTGGCTGGGGGGTTATACTTTCGAATCCACGCGGCCGCGTGGGGCACGCGGTCGCGTGGTTGGGGTGAAAATGGGAGTGACGCGATCGCGTGGGGCGCGCGATCGCATGAGAGGGGGGAAAGAAGGGTGACGCGATCGCGTGGGTCGCGCGATCGCGTCGCCGGAATTCGTGCTAAACGCACGACTCCAGTGCCGTTTTAGCGCAACTCTCTGTCTCCTTTTGGGGTGATGTGCAATCCATGCGACGTGATCGCGTCGCTCACGCGGTCGCGTGGGATTGGTATTGTGCAAGTGACGCGATCGCATGGGGCATGCGATCGCGTGGGCCAATTTGTGCGAAACACACAAGGGCCGCACGATTCCAGCCTAACTTTCTGTTCGTTGGATCCTTTCGCCGATATATGTATCACGCGGCCGCGTGGGTCACGCAGTCGCGCGAGTGGTATTTTTCACAATATGACGCGATCGCATGGGGCATGCGGTCGCGTCGTGCACCCTTATATATATATATATATATATATGCATGAAAAATACAGAATGCAATGATTAACATGAATGCTATGCATGATTCCAGGTTTAATAAATTAAAATGAAAAAGGAAAAAATGAAAGCAATTAACAAGAAATAAATTGAAAAAGAAGCGACCATACCATGGTGGGTTGTCTCCCACCTAGCACTTTTAGTTAAAGTCCTTAAGTTGGACATTGGAGGAGTATCCTGTTATGGTGGCTTATGTTTATATTCGTCCAAAAATCTCCACCAGTGCTTGGAATGCCAATAGCCTCCGGGGTCCCAAACTAGGCATGCAAAGCTTCTAAACAGCTTCAAATGTATTGTTAGGCTCCCGGGACGATGAATGTCAGGATAGGGTCTAGGATTCCAAGCCTTGCTTTTAAATCCGCCTCCGTCTTGATCTACATGTCTCCATCCAGGCGGTTTAAAAAGTAGAATCTCACCGTGGTGACCAAACATTCTCCGTGATCCATGAAATTGAGCATGATACCAATCCATGTACTTCGAGGTGAAGCGTGGAACCTTATTGAACCTTGTGCACCAGCTCTGAGTACGAGCCATTTCCCTCTTACTCTTAAAGCCGCAGAGAGCTCTAAGCTGGCCATCTGTTTCAAGCAAACCATATTCAAGTGAATAAGTAAAGTTATAAGTTAAGGATTGTACCCACTTGAAGTTTGTATTAGGTGGTAATGGCCTTGAGATAGGTGTTTTTGGTGGTTCTGCAAGTTCCGTTTCCTTGTGCTCTTCTGTGAATTCTTCCACTTCTTTGCAAAGATCTTCAATTGTATCTGTGTCCTGGTCAAAGTCTTCTATGTCTTCCTCATCACTTGAGTCATAGATTGGAGGTTGAGAGAAATTGACCTCCGTATCATCTTCATATTCACTTGGGGAAGATTCTTCGATCTCAGAGAATTCACTTGCGGATGCAAGTTCATCACCAAGAGAGCTAGACTTGTGACTATCATCATCAAGGGAATTTGCTTCTTGGATTATTCCGTCTGATTCTTCATAAATGACTTGCCTTGGAGATTGTACAGTATCCTCCTTAGCATTAACTGTAGCATCTTGGACGGAGTTTTCCTCAATTCTGGATTCCCATGGAAGTTTAGCATCTCCCAGGTCTTCAACCAACTCTTCTTCTTGAACAATGATAGCTTCTTCTAATTGTTCTAGTACAAATTCATGCTCTGTCTTGTCCACTGGAGTTTCTGGAAATTCCTTCATGCTCTGCTCTTCATTGAGCTGTCCATATGGGGCTGTGGCTAATCCTTGTGTATTTGAGCGCCTAGAAGCCCATTGAATCATTGCTTGCTCCAGTTGTTGAATGGTTGTTTGAAATTTAATTACTGTTTCCCTTAGGCGATCCTCTGCTTCTTGGGTTGCTGGACTTGGACATGATACAAAGGAAAGTGGTGGTGATTGGGAGCGATCGGATTGGTATTGGGGTAAGGAAGGATCATATGGTGGCGAATGGTGAAGAGAAGCTTGTGAGTGTGGTGGTTCGAGGTTATGTTGAAAGGATGGTTTACATGCACGGGGTGGGGCTTGTTGGTAGTTACAAGGTTGTCCACCATGTCTTTTAGCTGAGTATGCACTGTAGAATGGTCTTTGTCCAGGATATCTCGGAGGGTGTTGCTGCCAAAAGGGTTGATTAGATCCTCTTGGTTTCATCCATCCTTGATTGGTCTGACCTTGGTACACATTCCTGCTATAACTTCTATTTCCCTTAACAATATTAGAACCAAACTCAAAGCGAGAGGGGTGAGAGTTCATAGTAGCAAATAAAGATAAAAAGGAAAAACAAAAATAAATAAACAAGCAAAAGAAAAATATTTACAATAACCAATAATAAGGCACACGTTAGCAGTTCCCCGGCAACGGCGCCATTTTGACGTTAGGATTTTTTACCAGTAAAGAGATTCATAGAAACAGTTGCGTTGTAGATATAGTCTCTAAACTAAAAAAAATCCCAACGTACAAACGTTTTGGGTGTCACAAGTAACAAACCCCTTTAAAAATTGTTAACCGAGTATTCAAACCTCGGGTCGTCTTCTCAAGGAACTGCGAGGAAGTATGTTCTTATTATTGGCTATAAAGGTTGTAATCGGGATTTAGAAGATGAGAAGCAAGTAATTTGAATGACAAGTAAAGTAAATGGCAATTAAAATAAATAAATACTGTAAAGCAGACTTTTGGTAAGGTAAAAGAAATTGGAGGTCCAACGCAGTTATCTCTCTCAACTATAATGAAAGTTGAATCTAAACTCCACTTGATCAACCTGTACTAGGGCAATGGAAAGTCAAGGGACTAATTAAATTGACCTTTGAATCCTATTTATTTCCTAAGAAAAGGTTGGGATTACTTAAGTTCAGCTCAATTAGCAAGATAACGATTATCAATTATGTTGAGTTTAATAACTGTTGAGTTACTGAATTCTTAACCAGGACCAAAAGGGAAAAAAGTAAAATTGCTGGAATAATAAAAATATCCTTAGATGGGAAGCAATGGTAACTTAAATCAAAGAGAACAAACATAAACTGAAAATACCTCAAATATTATTAATTCAAATAACAATCTATAACATGGATGAAATTCATAAATTCATTGATCAATTCAAGTGCTGGAGTAAATAAAAGTAAAAGGAAGCTAAAACCAAGGAACGTAAAACCTGGATTGAGAGTCACTCTTAAAGCAAGAAGAAATCCTAAATCCTAATCCTAAAAGAGAGAGAGGAGAAGATCTCCCTCTCAACTAAATCTAAATCATTGAAAAGTAAAATATGCGAGCTCTTTTTGAATGGGTGCATTCTCACACTTTATAACCTCTGGTCTATGCTGTCTGTACTTGGATCTGGGCCAAAAAGGGCTTCAGAAATCGCTGGGGGCACATTCTGTAAATTCTGATACGTGGCCTCTGTCACGCGTCCGCGTGGGTCACGCGGTCGCGTCATCCGGAGCTTTTTCTTGCCACGCGGTCGCGTCAGTCATGCGGCCGCGTCGCTGCATCTTCGCTTCTGGCACGCGATCGCGTCATCCATGCGATCGCGTGGATACCAGTTTCCTTAAAGCTCCGTTTTGCTTTCTCCTTCCATTTTATATGTTTCCTTTTCCATCCTTTAAGTCATTCTGCCTTAGAAAATCTGAAACTACTCAACACACTAATCACGGCATCGAATGGAAATGAAGGTAATTAAAATAATTAATTTTTAACGCTTAGGAAACATGTTTTTCACAATATGACATAATAAGGAAGGGAAAGTAAAACCATGCAATTAATGTGAATAAGTAGGTGAAGGATTGTATAAATCACTCAAATTAAGCACAAAAGAACTCATAAAATATGGGTTTATCAAGGTTGTTATTTTCACTTAGTTAACCCTTACTAAATAAAGAAAAGTCAAGTGATTGAGCTAACTCTTATTCGCAATCCTAGTCCTCTCCATTGGGAAGGTCTAGCATTAGTAAATACAGAATTAGCCAACAACTTCTAATTTAACTAACTACTTGAGCATTCCAACTCAAGTGTCTCCTCTTAATCAACCCCATGTCAAGTAGAGAATCTACTCTATTGACATGGATACCATCTTTGTTATTGGGAGTTTAGAATAGAAAAGAGACATGATAATTTAAATAAAATAGAGATTCAAAATTAGTTAAAAATAAAAGTAATCCTTTGCATTAACAATCCATGAAAATAATCCAATTGTAACTTTAAATAAGAATTAAGAATATGGAATAAATAAAAGAGTAAGAAATCAAACTAGAATAGTATCTTCAACGGATGTGATGACTCTTCAATATCCAAAAGCAAAAGCAATAGACTATGAAACTATGAATGTAAAGAAAACCTAGAGAAAGAGTAATTCTCTCTCTAGATTCAGATCTAAAATCCTAAAACTATGCTAAATGTGAATATGTGAATGTATATTGAGTCTCTGCATGTTTCTTGGCTTTATTCTGTATTTCTGGGCCAAAAACTGGGTCAAAACTCGGCTCGAAATTGCCCCCAGTATTTTCTGTTATTTCTGCAGATCGCGCAGGTCACGCGTACGCGTTGTCCACGCGTGCGCGTCTTTTGTGCAGACTCTAATCCACGCGTACGCGTCAGGCACGCGCACGCATCACTGCAACTTTCTCTATATCGCGCGCACGCATCAGCCATGCGTGCGCGTCGATGCTCGCTGGTCATCTCCTTAGTTTCTTGTGTTCCTTCCATTTTTGCAAGCTTCTTCTCCATTCTCTAAGCCACTCCTGTCCTATAAAGCCTGAAACACTTAACACACAGATCACGGCATCGAATGGCATAAAGGAGAAGTAAAATATACAATTTAAAGATCTCTAGGAAGCAAGTTTTCAATCATAAAACAAAACTAGGAAGGGGTTGTAAAATCATGCAAATCATATGAATAAGTAGGTAAAGACTTGATGAAACCACTCAATTAGACATAAGATAAACCTTAAAATAGTGATTTTTCAACCTCCCCACACTTAAACATTAGCATGTTCTCATGCTTAGCTCAAGGAGATAAAATAAATGAGTAGGGAAAAGTAAGACTCGTGCAATGTAATGAAACCTATGTATATGAATGCAACTATATGCTAAAATGATTTTGCCTACTTGGTTAAAAGTAAATAAGTTCTTAAAACATGAATCAAATTCCACTAATTCAAATTATACAGTAAAAACAAGTAAACTTGTAGGAAGACAGCTCATGAAAGTAGGGAACATAGAATTAAGTATTGAACCCTCACTGATGGTGTATATGCACTCTAGTCACTCTAGTGTATAGGGTAATCACTCTACTCTTCTCTTATCATGCTTTTTAAACCTTGTTCTTCACCTAATCAATCAACAAGTATTTAATGTACCAATGCAAACATCATGAGGTCTTTTCAAGGTTGTAATGGGGCCAAGGTAAAGATGAGGGTATATATCTATGGCTAGGTGAGCTATAAATTGAATCCTTGATTAACCTAAGCTCTTACCTATACATACTCTATATTCTTCTTAAATCATGCCTAGCTACCCAAAATTTTTCCACTTTTGTATTACATACTCACGCATCAACTTTTCTCTTGTATCACATATGCATTGATTTTTCATTAAACTTAACATTGGGGTAATTTTGTCCCATTATTCATTTATTTAATTACTTAATTACTTGAATATTTTTGGATTATTTTATTTTATTTTTATTTTTTTGAGTAAAAGTAAAAATAATTTTATCAATGCACCTGAATTTTTAATTTTTCTAGTTTCACATGAGTAGGTACCCAAATTCCCAATATTTTATCTATTATAAAAACATAACACATTCCCTTGTTAACCCATGTTCCCACAGCTTTTCCACACTTTATTGACACACAATTTCTATCTTAAGCTAACCAAAGATTCAATTTGGGGTAGTTAATTTGTTTTTCCGCTTAAGGCTAGTGATGTGGTAAAATATAGAACAAATAGATTTAAAAGGCTCAAAGTGGCTAACAAAGGTAATTGAAAGGGCAGGCTATTTGGGATAAGTGAGCTAATAAAATGATGGCCTCATTCATATGCATGCATATAACACATTAAACATTGGACATATAGGATGGAACAAAATATAGATTACAATCATAGAGAAGAAAAATACAGAAGAATAAAATATTATGGTTAAATAATGTAACCATGTAATTAAGCTCAAGTCTCACAGGTTGTGTGTTCTTAGCTATCATTTATGTTCCAATTTATAGTCTTCAAACAGGTTTTAACACAAAAGTTTTGATTTAAATTAGTGAAATTTTCAAAATAGAGTCTTAAAAAGAAACTTATTATTTTTCAACCAATTAGAACATGTATGCAAATACCTATTACTATGCAATCTATCCTATCCTAAACAAAAGAAAAATAACTTATTGGTGTTAAGAAAGAGAAAATACCTCCGGAAGTCAGGTACTGACCGACCTCCCCACACTTAAAGCTTGGCACCGTCCTCGGTGCCATCAGTCAGGAATAGAGGGGGCTGGTAGCAGCATCTCCATAATCGGGACCGTCATGGCTCCCTGTACTGGTAAATAAAGTGGAGTCCAGGGTGTCTGGGTCTTCTTCAGGTGGGTGGTTGCCAACAATCAGCTCCTTGAGGTATGTAATCTGCGCTTGTTACGACGCTCTCTTCGCTTTCCTTGCCGGTCAAGCCGGTCTAACCTCCCAAGTATCTGATGGAGCAGTTGGTTTGTTGAAGGTGCTTGTGATGTGGAAGGAGAAGAGATATCTTCTGCTGGTTCTGTGCTCCGGTTGATAGTGGCTGCTGGAGGTCTGATATACTTCCCGTTAGGGACGTACTGATCATCCCGTGGAAGCATGGCCTTGGTGTCGCCAGCTCTGTAGGAGACTCCAGCTGCTGAGACTAGATCTGAAATCAAAGCGGGAAAAGGTATGTTGTCCGCAATCTGTACGTGTCCCATAGCATTCTGGATGTGTCTTGGTAAATTGAAAGGCTGGTCTGTAAGGATACACCAAAGTAAAACAGCCATATCTGCAGTGAAGAAGGACTCATGAGTGCTCGGAAAGATGTAATGGGACATAATCTGTGCCCATACTCGAGCCTCCAAGGTGAGTGCGGAAGCCAATATTCCCTTAGGTCGGGATCGATGGTATCCATAGATCCATCTGCTGCCAGGTTGTGCTATAGTTCTGAGAATGGCGTCCCAGTCAAATTGGTATGTCTGGTGCTTGAAAGAGGCTTTTTGGAATGTGTCCAATCCTTCTGGAGCAGGCGGAAGATCTAAAGCTCGCTGAATGGCTTCTTCAGTTATGGGGACTTGCTTCTGACAGACATAGACAGACTGCATGGTTGACATGTAAAAATTGGAGTAGAATTCAACTACCCATGAAAGGTTAACCTGCCGTGGCTGTCTCCATAGGAATCCCCATTGTCTTCATTCAATTCGTGGCTCAACAAATTCAGCAATGTTGGTCGGGAGGATGAGAAGGTATTCATTATTATAGTTCTTCTCAGCTAGGATGGAGAACATCTGCTTACAGTAGCGGTTGGTGAACCACGCAGTGTCCTTTGCTGGAATGGCTTTTTCTTTTTCATCGACCTTGATGATCCTCGTGACTCACTTTGTTGAGGGCTTTACTGCTGTTGAAGAAGGTTCCACAGTTAGTGCTCTTTTTGTTCCTTTCCTTGCTGGAGGTTTGGGAGTAGCTTTCTCTTTACCTTTCTTGGTGGCCATCCTGAAAAGGGAAAAAGAAAGTAACTTTAAAATTAAGGGTTAGAGCAAGGAAGAGGATGGTACAAGTGATAATCAATGCACGGTAAAGAAGGATGACGTTAACACATGGTCGCGACTACATGTGACAAGTTCATCAATGGAAATATAGCAAGTGCATGTTATGGCAATTAGATGCAAGATGTTTATTGGCATGCTGGCAAAGGCATAAGTAGCATAGATCAAGCATTAATTGCCTAATTTGATTATCAAGTATTTCAAACTAACAATCTATTTGTATTGACAATTATATTCAATCAATAATATATAAAAAAAAGGGTTTTGTGAAAAACAGGCATTAGAGTAGGAGAATAAAATATTTAAATATGCACAATGCCATACGGGATTTTTCACAAACACTTAGCATACATGGTAAATATGTTGTTGAAAGTATTAAATTGAACATACAAACAACCCAAAAATAATTATTGATAATTGTCAAACAATTCCTAAATAATCCACAAGCAAAATATAGAAGAAAACAATCACCCAAATAAATTTTCAACACCAATTAAAAGGATGCAAAAAGAAAAAGAAAGAAAAAGAAAACATAGATCATGAAAGTAAAAAGAAAAAAGAGAAGAAAACATAAATAAAAATAATAATGAAAAGGTAAAAAGGGGAAGAAGAAAAGAAAAGAACCTTGATAATGGATGTGAAAAAGAAGGAGGGAGAAAGTAAAAAGTGAGAAAGAATAAAGAAGGAAGAAGGAAGAAGAAAGAATTAAGAAGGGAGAAGAAAAAAATTAGGATAGGGGAAGAAAAGATAAGATATCTGGCGCGGACCTAGTAAAACTGTGTGTCGCATGTGACGCGTGTGCGTGGAGCACGCGTTCGCGTGGTTGGTGCTATTTTCAAGCGACGCAAACGCGTAGGTGACGCGTACGCGTGACTCGATTTGTGCTAGTGGCGCGAGAGCAGCCCGCGTATGCACAACTCTCTGTTTCGTTCGCATATTTGCCAAAATTTAGGGTGACGCGTGCGCGTGGGTGACGCGTACGCGTGAATGGCCTCTTTTCGAAAAATGACGCGGACGCGTGGGGCACGCGTTCGCGTGATAGGGCTTGTGCTTCTAGCACCATTCCAGCCCCATTCTATCATAACTCTCTGCCATACACCTATTTACGTTGAGTTCGCAGGGTCACGCCTGCGCGTGGGTGATGCGTACGCGTGGGAGGCTGGTTTTTCAAGTGACGCGAACGCGTCAGGGATGCGTTCGCGTGGGCGTGTTTGTGCCTAAGGCACGCCTCCAGCCACGCTCCCGCGTAACTCTCTTCTTCTTTTCTTCTTGTTTCGAATGCACATGTGACGTGGACGTGTCAGCGACGTTCGCGCGTCGCGTGCTTCTTCTTATTCTTTTTTTATGCAGAATGCAAATGCAAATGCAGACTATATGTAGAGATCATGAGAAGAGTCATTGAAGAAAAATAAAGTAAAATAAAACTAAAACTGAAACGAAACGAGGCTTTATGCCAAATGCAAATGCCAAATGCAGACTATATGCTTCTTCTTCTTATTCTTGTCTCCCACATAGCACTTTGCTTTTACGTCCTTAAGTTCGACATTCTTCAAGCTCATTTTGCTTCTGTTGGTGGGTCTTCCAAGAGGAAGACCTCTAGTTCTTTGTGATCCTTAATCTTCTCTCTATGATAAAGCTTTAGGCGATGTCCATTGACCTTGATGAATTTGGAGCTAGAAGGATGACGCAGGTGAAAAACTCCGTATGGCTCTGCCTTTTCTACTCTGTAGGGACCTTCCCATCTTGATCTCAGTTTTCCTGGCATAAGCCTCATTCTGGAGTTATAAAGAAGAACTAACTCCCCTGGTCTAAATTCTCTCCTCTTTATGTGCTTGTCATGGACAGCCTTCATCTTCTCTTTGTATCGCCTGGAGTTGTCATATGCTTCTAGGCGAAGCTTCTCTAATTCTGCTAGTTGCAGCTTTCTTTCAGTACCAGCTTCCTCAAAATTTATGTTGCACTCCCTCACAGCCCAGAAAGCCTTGTGTTCCACCTCTACTGGGAGGTGGCAAGCCTTTTCGTACACTGAGCAGTTGCTCCTCCTGTTGTGAAGTGAGTTCCTTACAATGATAACTGGGGACTTCTGATTATCTTCAAGGTAAGCATACTTGAGGTGTGGAGGGAGTGACTTTAATTCCAATTTCTTCTCATGGCTAGGTTCTGGATTATCTGGAACTAGGGATAATGGCAAGGTGTCTTCATTATGTTCAGAGGGTGTCCCCACACTTGAACCTTGTTCCATGTGCTTCTCTTCTACTTCTTCTTGGTGAACTTCAGCTACAGTCTCATCAATGATATCGCACTGGAAGATAGAATAATCTTTCGAAGGGTGCTTCATAGCTTCATTTAAACTGAAACACACTGCTCTGCCATCTATCTCAAAGGAGTAAGTTCCTGAGAATGCATCCAGCTTGAACTTTGAAGTCTTCAGGAATGGTCTTCCAAGTAGGATTGATGAAGGTCTTCCTGAGTCATTAGCGGGCATTTCCAAGATATAGAAATCAATGGGAAATGTGAGCCCCTTAATGCTCACTAATACATCTTCAGCAATTTCAACTACTGTAATAATGCTTTTATCTGCTAACACAAAACAAGCTGCTGACCTTTTAAAGGGAGGGAGCCTCAAAGTATCATATATAGACAATGGCATTATACTAACACACTCATGAGCGGATAATTTATACGCTTTTTGGCATTGTTTTTACATAGTTTTTAGTATGATTTAATTAGTTTTTAGTATATTTTTATTAGTTTTTAAATAAAAATCACATTTCTGGACTTTACTATGATTTTGTGTGTTTTTCTGTGATTTCAGGTAATTTCTGGCTGAAATTGAGGGACTTGAGCAAAATCTGATTCAGAGGCTGAAAAAGGACTGCAGATGCTGTTGGATTCTGACCTCCCTACACTCGAAATGGATTTTCTGGAGCTACAGAAACCCAAATGGCGCGCTCTTAATTGCGTTGGAAAGTAGACATCTAGGGCTTTCCAGCAATATATAATAGTCCATACTTTGCTCAAAGATAAACGACATAAAGTGGCATTCAACTCCAGTTCTATGTTGCATTCTGGCGTTAAACGCCAGAAACATGTTACAAGTTGGAATTAAACACCCAAAACAGGCTGCAACCTGGCGTTTAACTCCAAAAACAGCCTAGGCACGTGTAAAGCTCAAGTCTCAGCCCCAGCACACACCAAGTGGGCCTTGGAAGTAGATTTCTGCACTATCTATCATAGTTTACTCATTTTCTGTAAACCTAGGTTACTAGTTTAGTATTTAAACAACTATTAGAGATTTATTATGCACCTCATGACATTTTACACGTTTCATATTGTATTTCTGACGGCATGAGTCTCTAAACCCCATGGTTGGGGGTGAGGAGCTCTGCTGTGTTTTGATGAATTAATGCAATTACTACTGTTTTTCATTCAATCACGCTTGTTTCTGTTCTAAGATACTCGCTTGAACTTAACCGTGATGAATGTGATGATCTGTGACACTCATCATCATTCTCAACCTATGAACGCGTGCCTGACAACTACTTCCGTTCTACCTTAGATTGAGTGTGTATCTCTTAGCCTCTTGGTTCATGATCAGAGTCTTCGTGGTATAGGCTAGGATTATTGGCGGCCATTCCTGAGATCCGGAAAGTCTAAACCTTGTCTGTGGTATTCTGAGTAGGATCTGGGATGGGATGACTGTGACGAGCTTCAAACTCACGAGTGCTGGGCGTAGTGACAGACGCAAAAGGATCAATGGATCCTATTCCAACACGAGCGAGAACCGACAGATGATTAGCCATGCGGTGATAGCGCATTTGGACCATTTTCACTGAGAAGACGGATGGTAGCCATTGACAACGGTGATCCACCAATATACAGCTTGCCATGGAAGGAGACCTGCGTGCGTGAAGAAGAAGACAGTAGGAAAGCAGAGATTCGGAAGACAGAGTATCTCCAAATCCTCAATCTGTTCTCCATTACTGCATAACAAGTATTATTTATTTTATGCTATTTACTCTTCATAAATGTAATCACTCTTATCATTGATTTTCTGACTAAGAATTACAAAATAGCCATAGCTTGCTTCAAGCCGACAATCTCCGTGGGATCGACCCTTACTCACGTAAGGTATTACTTAGACGACCCAGTGCACCAAGTTTTTGGCGCCGTTGCCGGGGATTGTTCGAGTTTGGACAACTGACGGTTTATTTTGTTGCTTAGATTAGGAAAATTTTTCGTTTTTTGGTTTAGAGTCTTCTATTACTATTTTTTGGTTGAAACTTTTTTTTAAATCCTTATTTTCTTTTTCAATTTTTTTTGAAAATTTTTATAAACTAATAATTGAGTTTTTTTGTTTGATTTTAGATTCATATTTTAAGTTTGGTGTCAATTGCATGTTTTTATTTTCCTTTAAATTTTTGAATTTGTGTTCATTTTGTTTCTTGATCTTCAAGTTGTTCTTGCTATTTTTCTTGTTTGATCTTTAGTTTTTCTTGTTCTGTGTCTTTTCTTGTTTTTCTTGTGCGTTTTCAAATTATCAGTATTCAAAAAAAAAATTATATACATTAAATACTTTTTTTAAAACACTTTAAATTTATAGCTCAATTGGCTAGAGCGTTGTGCTTATGTTCTTGGTAATTGGGAATCTTCCTTTTAAAACTTTTCAAAAATAATTTTTCTTTGATTAAATCTCGTGTCAAACTTTTAAGTTTGGTGTTCTCTTGTTATTTTTTTATTTATTTTCGAAAACTTATTTTTAATTTTCTAAAAGTTTTAAGTTTGGTGTTCTTTTTATGTTCTTGTGAGTCTTCAAGGTGTTCTTGAGGCTTCTTTGTGTTTTGATCTTAAAATCTTTAAGTTTGGTGTTCCTTGGTGTTTTCCCTCCAAAACTTTCGAAAAACAAGGAGTATTAGATCTAAAAATTTTAAGTCTTGTGTCATTTTATTGTTTTTCTCTTTCCTCACTAAATTCAAAAATATCTTTTCCCTTTATTATAAATTGAATTTTCGAAAATTACTTTTAAAAATTCAGATTTTTATTTTAAAAATCAAATCTTTTCAAAATTCAAAATATTTTTTTCAAAAATCATATCCAAAGTTTTTCAAATCTTCTTAATTAAGCAATTATTTTCATTTTCAAATTTAATTTTCTCTTGGTTTTCAAAATTTACATTTTAATTTCTAAATATTTTATTTTATTTTATCTTATTATTTTTATTTATCTTAATAATTTGGTTTGTCCTACTTAAATAAAATAAAAACAAAAATATATTTTCTTTGCAATTCATATCAATTCCATTTTATCCATCATGGATCTAAGTGGAAATGAACAATCCAGAAGGACTCTGGGGTCATATGCTAATCCCACTACTGCTGCATATGGGAGTAGTATCTGTATACCTCCCATCAAAGCAGGCAGTTTTGAACTAAATTCTCAGCTCATTGTCATGGTACAGCAAAACTGCCAGTATTTCGGTCTTTCATAGGAAGAACCTACTGAGTTTCTGGCACAATTCTTGCAAATTACTGACACAGTACGTGACAAGGAGGTAGACCAAGATGTATACAGGTTGTTATTGTTTCCGTTTGCTGTAAAAGATCAAGCTAAAAGGTGGTTAAATAACCAACCCACAGCAAGCATAAGAACATAGAAACAGTTATCAGACAAATTCCTGAATCAATATTTCCCTCCAAAAAGAATGACACAGCTAAGGCTGGACATCCAAGGCTTTAAACAAGAGGATGATGAATCCCTCTATAATGCCTGGGAGAGGTACAGAGGGATGCTAAGGAAATGCCCCTCTGAAATATTTTCAGAGTGGGTGCAATTAGACATCTTCTACTATGGGCTTACAGAAAGAGCTCAGATATCTCTACACCACTCAGCTGGTGGATCTATACACATGAGAAAAACTATTGAAGAGGCTCAAGAGCTTATTGATATAGTTGCTAGAAATCAGAACCTGTACATAAGAAGTGGGTCCTCCATAAAAGAAGAAGCCAAAGCAGTGCCTACTGAATTTGGTCCTCCAGAACAAGTTGCTGAACTCAAGCAACAATTGTGTTTTCTAACAAAACAGCTAGCAGAATTTAAGAAGATACTACAAGATACTAAAAATGCTAATAAAAATATGGAAGCACAATTGAATCAGACAAAACAGCAGTTATCAAAGCAGATAACAGAAGAGTGCCAGGCAGTTCAATAAAGAAGTGGGAAAACATTAAATACCTCACTTCAGAGCAGCAGAAAGCCAAGAAAAGAACAACTGATAGAGGATGAGCAAAATATTATCCAAAATCCATCTGAGGACAGTAAGAGCCCAGAGAGGAATAACTCTGGCATTCAAACGCCAGAAAAGGATGCAAAGTTGGCGTTAAACGCCCAACCTACGCGCAGTTCTGGCGTTCAAACGCCAGAAACAGGCAAGGAGCTGGTGTCAAACGCCCAATGGAAGCTCAGTTCTGGCGTTTAAATGCCAGTGAGGGATCAGACACACACAAATGCTGATAGCAACCCCTCTAAGAAGGCTTCTCCAACCACCTCTGTAGGAAATAAACCTGCAGCAACTAAGGTTGAGGAATACAAAGCCAAGATGTCTTATCCTTAAAAACTCCGCCAAGAGGAGCAGGATAAGCAATTTGCCCGCTTTGCAGACTATCTCAGGACTCTTGAAATAAAGATTCCGTTTACAGAGGCACTTGAGCAAATACCTTCTTATGCCAAGTTCATGAAAGAGATCTTGAGTCATAAGAAGGATTGGAGAGAAACTGAAAGAGTTCTCCTCACTGAAGAATGCAATGCAGTCATTCTGAAAAGCTTCCCAGAAAAGCTTAAAGATCCCGGGAGCTTTATGATACCATGCATATTAGAGGGTAATTGCACCAAGATAGCTTTATGTGATCTTGGGGCAAGCATCAACCTAATACCTGCATCCACTATCAGAAAGCTTGGTTTAACTGAAGAAGTCAAACCAACCCGGATATGTCTCCAACTTGCTGATGGCTCCATTAAATACCCATCAGGTGTGATTGAAGACATGATTGTCAGGGTTGGGCCATTTGCCTTTCCCACTGACTTTGTAGTGCTGGAAATGGAGGAGCACAAGAGTGCTACTCTCATTCTAGGAAGACCTTTCCTAGCAACTGGACGAACACTCATTGATGTCCAAAAGGGGGAAGTAACCCTGATAGTCAATGAGGATGAGTTTAAGTTAAATGCTGTCAAAGCCATGCAGCATCCAGACACACCAAAAGACTGCATGAAAGTTGATCTTATTGACTCTTTGGTAGAGGAGCAACATGGCTGAAAGTCTCGAATCAGAGCTGGAAGACATCTTTAAAGATGTTCAGCCTGATCTGGAAGATTCAGAGGAACTGAAAGAGCCTCTGAAACTTCCTCAGGAAGAGGAAAAACTTCCTAAACCCGAGCTCAAACCACTACCACCATCCCTGAAATATGCATTTTTGGGAGAAGGTAACACTTTTCCGGTGATCATCAGCTCTGCTTTAAATCCACTGGAAGAGGAAACACTACTTCAAGTGTTAAGGACACACAAGACAGCTCTTGGGTGATCCATAAGTGATCTTAAGGGCATCAGCCCAGTAATATGCATGCACAAAATCCTATTGGAGGACAATGCTAAGCCAGTGGTTCAACCACAGAGGCGGCTAAATCCAGCCATGAAAGAAGTGGTGCAGAAAGAGGTTACCAAGTTACTGGAGGCTGGGATTATTTATCATATTTCTGATAGCCCCTGGGTGAGCCCTGTCCAAGTTGTTCCCAAGAAAGGAGGCATGACAGTGGTTCATAATGAAAAGAATGAACTGGTTCCTACAAGAACAGTTACATGGTGGTGTATGTGTATTGACTATAGAAGGCTCAATACAGCCACCAAAAAGGATCACTTTCCTTTACCATTCATAGACCAGATGCTAGAGAGACTAGCAGGCCATGAATATTACTGCTTTTTGGATGGCTATTCAGGCTACAACCAAATTACAGTAGATCCTCAGGACCAAGAGGAAACAGCATTCATATGTCCTTCAGGAGTGTTTGCCTACAGAAGGATGCCTTTTGGTCTGTGCAATGCACCTGCGACCTTTTAGAGGTGCATGCTCTCTATCTTCTCTGATATGGTAGAGAAATTCTTGGAAGTCTTCATGGATGACTTTTCAGTATTTGGAGACTCATTCAGCTCCTGCCTGGACCATTTAGCACTTGTTCTGAAAAGATGCCAAGAGACCAACCTGGTTTTAAACTGGAAAAAATGTCACTTTATGGTGACTGAAGGAATTGTCCTTGGGCATAAAATTTCAAACAAGGGAATAGAAGTGGATCAAACTAAAGTGAAAGTGATTGAAAAACTACCACCACCTGCCAATGTTAAGGCAATTAGAAGCTTTCTGGGGGATGCAGGATTCTATAGGAGGTTTATAAAGGATTTTTCAAAAATTGCAAAACCTCTGAGTAACCTGCTAGCTACTGACATGCCATTTGTGTTTGACACAGAGTGTCTGCAGGCGTTTGAAACTCTGAAAGCTAAGCTGCTCACAGCACCAGTTATTTCTGCACGAGACTGGACATTACCATTCGAACTAATGTGTGATGCCAGTGACCATGCCATTGGTGCAGAATTGGGGCAGAGATATGACAAGCTTTTGCATGTCATTTATTATGCTAGCCGTGTTTTAAATGATGCCTAGAAAAATTACACAACCATAGAAAAAGAATTTGCTTGCAGTGGTTTTTGCCATTGACAAGTTTAGATCAAACTTAGTAGGATCAAAAGTGATTGTGTACACTAACCATGCTACTCTTAAATATCTACTTACAAAGCAGGATTCAAAACCCAGGCTCATAAGATGGGTGTTGCTTGTGCAAGAGTTTGATATAGAAATAAGAGACAAAAAAGGGACAAAAAACCAAGTGGTTGATCATTTGTCCCCGGATAGAACCAATAGAAGGGGCGTCCTTTCCCTCTATTGAAATCTCTGAAACCTTTCCGGATGAGCATTTGTTTGCCATTCAGGAAACACCATGGTTTGCAGACATTGCAAACTATAAAGCTGTAAGATTCATACTCAAGGAGTACAGCAGGCAACAAAAGAAAAAATTAATTACTGATGCAAAATACTACTTGTGGGATGAACCCTATCTCTTTAAGAGATGTGCAGACGGAATAATCCGTAGGTGTGTGCCTAGAGAAGAAGCACAAAAGATCTTATGGCATTGCCATGGGTCACAATATGGAGGCCAATTCGGAGGTGAGCGAACAGCCACCAAGGTCCTCCAATGTGGCTTCTACTGGCCTACCCTCTATAAAGATTTCCGAGAGTTTGTACGTAACTATGACAGTTGCCAGAGAGCTGGTAATCTGCCTCATGGTTACGCCATGCCTCAACAAGGAATCTTGGAGATTGACTTGTTTGATGTATGGGGTATTGACTTCATGGAGCCTTTCCCACCATCATACTCAAACACTTATATTCTGGTGGCAGTCGACTATGTATCCAAATGGGTAGAGACCGTTGCCACACCCACTAATGATACTAAGACAGTGCTGAAGTTCCTCGAGAAACATATCTTCAGCAGGTTTGGTGTCCCTAGAGTACTAATCAGTGATGGGGCACTCACTTCTGCAACAAACAACTTTACTCTGCTATGGTCCGGTATGGAATTAGCCACAAGGTGGCAACTCCATATCATCCACAGACAAATGGGCAAGCTGAAGTCTCTAATAGAGAACTAAAAAGAATCCTGGAACGGACTGTAAGTACCCGTAGAAAGGATTGGGCGAGAAGCTTGGATGATGCTCTGTGGGCTTACAGAACAGCATTAAAGACTCCTATAGGGACCTCTCCATACCAGCTTGTGTATGGTAAGGCCTGTCATCTGCCCGTGGAACTGGAGCATAAGGCTTACTGGGCAACCATATTCCTAAACTTTGATGCCAAATTAGCTGGAGAAAAAAGATTGCTCCAGCTGAATGAGCTAGAGGAATTCAGACTTACTGCTTTCGAAAATGCCAAGCTTTACAAAGAGAAAGCAAAAAGGTGGCATGACAGAAAGCTGTCATCTAGAGTCTTTGAACCAGGACAGAAGGTTCTGTTGTTTAACTCTAGGCTCAGGCTATTCCCCGGGAAACTGAAATCCCGGTGGAGGGGACCATATGTGATTACAAGTGTGTCACCATATGGCTATGTGGAGCTTCAAGACATTGATTCTAATAAGAAGTTCATTGTTAATGGACAGAGAATCAAGCATTATCTTGAAGGCAATGTTGAGGGAGAGTGCTCAAGGCTGAGGCTAGATTAAAAGCTCAGCAAGGTCCAGCTAAAGACAATAAAAAAGCGCTTGCTGGGAGGCAACCCAGCCATTAGCAAAACCTATTTTTATTTAAATAATAATTATACGAGTTTAATATAAATAATCTTCAAGGTAAAGTATCAATTGCATAAGTTCACAGAGTTACAAAAGGATTCAGAGTACAAAATAAGGAAAAGGAGCTCACTGGCAAGAAAACGCCAGTAAGAGGTATAATTGGGCGTTAAACACCTAAAAGAAGCATCTACTGGGCGTTTAACGCCAGTAATGATACCTTTCTGGGCGTTAAACGCCAGAATGGGTACCATTCTGGGCGTTTAATGCCATACTTGCAGCATCCTGGGCGTTCAGAAAAACACCCAGTGACGAAAGATTTCTGGCATTTAACGCCAGCCAGAAGGAATAGCTGGGCGTTAGACGCCCAAAAGAGGCTACAGATGGGCGTTAAACGCCCAAAACAAGCAGCAGTTGGGCGTTTAACGCCAGGATTGTGGAGGGGAGGAAGTTTTTGTTCCCAACTTGATTTTTTTTCAAATTTTCATATTTCCATCCATATTTTCTTGCATAAACATGTTCCCATGCTTTCATTTTTCAAACTCTTTTCCAAAAATATTAAAAACATCTTAATCCTAAAATTAAATCTTTCTCAATTATTCTTCAGGCTCTTCTCAAATCTTTTTCAAAAAAATATTTTTAAACTCATCAATATTTTTTTCAAATCTTCACAATATATTTAAAAAACAAATCTATCTTTTTCAAATATCTTTCATATCTTTTCAATTTTAAATTACATCTTTTCCTATCATATTTATCTTTTCCAAATCACATTTTCTATCATATCTTTTTCAAAAATTTTCAAAAACCCACCCCTTCCCTTTAAATCCTCGTTCGGCCTCCTTTCTCTCCTCCACAATTCGAACTTGGCTCTCCCTATATCCCTCTCCTTTCCTTTCTTTTGCTTGAGGACAAGCAAACCTCTAAGTTTGGTGTGTTTATCCGTGATCACTAAGCCAATACCCACCAAGATCATGGCTCCTAAAGGAAAACAAACCACCTCAAGAGGCAAGAAAGAGAATATTCCATAACCACTTTGGAATCAAGGGATGTTCTTAACCAAAGAACATTCAGACCATTACTACAAAATAATGGGTCTAAAATCAGTGATCCCGGAAGTTAAATTCGATCTAAAAGAAGACGAATATCCAGAGATCCAAGAGCAAATTCAAAACAGGAGCTGGGAAATCCTAGCTAATCCTGAGACAAAGGTGGGAAGAAACATGGTTCAGGAATTCTACTCTAATCTGTGGTAGACAAACAGGCAGAGAATAGCTGGAACCGCATTCTATAACTATCAAACTCTGGTCAGAGGGAAGATTGTTCACACCCACCCTGACAAAATAAGGGAGATCTTCAAGCTGCCTCAACTGCAAGATGACCCGGACTCCTTTAATAGGAGAATGATGAGACCCAGTAAGAGCTTGGACAAAATTCTAGAGGACATATGCCTCCCTGGAGCCAAATGGACAACCAACACAAAGGGTGTCCCAAACTAACTCAAGAGAGGAGATCTCAAACCAGTCGTCAGAGGCTGGCTGGACTTCATTGGGCGTTCTATACTGCCCACTAGCAACCGCTCTGAAGTCACCATCAAAAGAGCAGTGATGATTCATTGCATTATGTTGGAAAAAAAAGTGGAAGTACATCAGCTGATTTCTTGTGAGCTTTACACAATTGCAAACAAGAACTCCAAAGATGCCGAATTGGCTTATCCAAGCTTAATCTCTCTGCTATGTAAAGATGCTGGGGTAAAAATGGGAGTAGATGAGTATATCTCAGTTGAGCAACCAATTACAAAAAAGTCAATGGAAGGACAAGTGCAGGACGACCCCATCAAGAGGAGAGCACAGGAGTTCCTCCCGGAAATTCCTCAATTTGAATACTGGGGGCGCCTAGAAGCATCTATCACCAAGTTACAAGAAGCTATGGATCAACTGAAGGAAGAGCATCAAAATCAAAACAGCATGCTCTACAAACTTCTTAGGGAACAAGAAGAGCAAGGGCCTGAACTGAAGGAACTAAAGCGCCAGAAGCTATCTCTTGAAGGACCAAGCACCCCACAGACTAAAGAGGCATCTACCTCCCAAAATAAAGGTTGTTGAGTCCTAACTCTGTGATAACCTTTTATCCATTTTAAAAGTACATGAGTATTAGAATTAGAGTCATTTGTCTTTATGTCCTTAATTTCCTTTCTTTTATTACTAATTGTCTGCTTTTTATGCCTATTTTATATTATTTCTATTAAATAATAAATAAAAATTAGAGTTTATGCCTTAAAGTTATGAATGTCCTATGAATCCATCACCTTTCTTAAATGAAAAATGTTTTAATTACAAAAGAACAAGAAGTACATGATTTCGAATTCATCCTTGAAATTAGTTTAATTATTTTGATGTGGTGACAATACTTTTTGCTCTCTGAATGAATGCTTGAACAATGCATATGTCTGTTGAAATTTGTTATTTATGAATGTTAAAATTGTTGGCTCTTGAAAGAATGATGAAAAGGAGAAATGTTATTGACAATCTGAAAAATCATAAAATTGATTCTTGAAGCAAGAAAAAGCAGTGAATACAAAAGCTGGCGAAAAAAAAGAGAAAAAAAAAAGAAAAAAAGAGAAAGAAAAAGAAAAAGCAAGCATAAAAAGCCAATAGCCCTTAAAACCAAAAGGCAAGGGTAAAAAGGATCCAAGGCTTTGAGCATCAGTGGATATGAGGGACTAAAGAAATAAAATCCTGGCCTAAGCGGCTAAACCAAGCTGTCCCTAACCATGTTCTTGTGGCGTGAAGGTGTCAAGTGAAAACTTAAGACTGAACGGTTAAAGTTGAGGTTCAAAGCAAAAATAGAGTGTGCTTAAGAACCCTGGACACCTGTAATTGGGGACTCTAGCAAAGCTGAGTCAAAATCTGAAAAGGTTCACCCAATTATGTGTCTGTGGCATTTATGTATCCGGTGGTAATACTAGAAAACAAAGTGCTTAGGGCCACGGCCAAGACTCATAAAGTAGCTGTGTTCAAGAATCAACATACTGAACTAGGAGAATCAATAACACTATCTGAATTCTGAGTTCCTATAGATGCCAATCATTCTGAATTTCAAGAGATAAAGTGAGATGCCAAAACTGTTCAGAGGCAAGAAAAAAAAAGCTACTAGTCCTGCTCATCTGATTGGAGTTAAGTTTCATTGATATTTTGGAATTTATAGTATATTCTCTTCTTTTTATCCTATTTGATTTTCAGTTGCTTGGGAAAAAGCAACAATTTAAGTTTGGTGTTGTGATGAGCGGATAATTTATACGCTTTTTGGCATTGTTTTTACATAGTTTTTAGTATGATTTAATTAGTTTTTACTATATTTTTATTAGTTTTTAAATAAAAATCACATTTCTGGACCTTACTATGAGTTTGTGTGTTTTTCTGTGATTTCACGTAATTTCTGGTTGAAATTGAGGGACTTGAGCAAAATCTGATTCAGAGGCTGAAAAAGGACTGCAGATGCTATTGGATTCTGACCTCCCTGCACTCGAAATATATTTTCTGGAGCTAAAGAAACCCAAACAGCGCTCTCTCAATTGCGTTGAAAAGTAGACATCCAGGGATTTCCAGCAATATATAATAGTCCATACTTTGCTCAAAGCTAAATGATGTAAACTGGTGTTCAACGCCAGTTCCATGTTGCATTCTGGCGTTAAACGCCAGAAACAGGTTACAAGTTGGAGTTAAACGCCCAAAACAGGCTACAACCTGGTGTTTAACTCCAGAAACAGCCTAGGCATGTGTAAAGCTCAAGTCTTAGCCCCAGCACACACCAAGTGGGTCTCGGAAGTGGATTTCTGCACTATCTATCGTAGTTTACTCATTTTCTGTAAACCTAGATTACTAGTTTAGTATTTAAACAACTTTTAGAGATTTTTAATGCACCTCATGACATTTTACACATTTCATATTGTATTTCTGACGGCATGAGTCTCTAAACCCCATGGTGGGGGTGAGGAGCTCTGCTGTGTTTCGATGAATTTATGTAATTACTACTATTTTTCATTCAATCACGCTTGTTTCTATTCTAAGATACTCGCTTCTACTTAACCGTGATGAATGTGATGATCCGTGACACTCATCATCATTCTCAACCTATGAACGCATGCCTGACAACCACTTCCGTTCTACCTTAGATTGAGTGTGTATCTCTTAGCCTCTTGGTTCATGATTAGAGTCTTCGTGGTATAGGCTAGGATTATTGGCGGCCATTCCTGAGATCCGGAAAGTCTAAACCTTGTCTGTGGTATTTCGAGTAGGATCTGGGATGGGATGACTGTGACGAGCTTCAAACTCACGAGTGCTGGGAGTAGTGACAGATGCAAAAGGATCAATGGATCCTATTCCAACATGAGCGAGAACCGACAGATGATTAGTCGTGCGGTGACAGCGTATTTGGACCATTTTCACTGAGAGGACGGATGGTAGCCATTGACAACAGTGATCCACCAACATACAGCTTGCCATGGAAGGAGACCTGCGTGCATGAAGAAGGAGACAGTAGGAAAGCAGAGATTCAGAAGACAGAGTATCTCCAAATCCTCAATTTGTTCTCCACTACTGCATAACAAGTATTATTTATTTTATGCTATTTACTCTTCATAAATATAATCACTCTTATCATTGATTTCCTGACTAAGAATTACAAAATAGCCATAGCTTGCTTCAAGCCGACAATCTCCGTGGGATCGACCCTTACTCACGTAAGGTATTACTTAGACGACCCAGTGCACCACACACGCTCCTAAGTCACACATGCAATAAGAAAATATTACACCTCCAATGGTACAGTTAACCATGCATGGACCTGGATCACTACATTTTTCAGGTATACCTCCCATTAAAGCAGATATAGAACTACCTAAAGGAATAATTTCTAATTCATTAATTTTATCTTTGTGTATGCATAAATCTTTCAGAAACTTTGCATATTTAGGTACTTGCTGAATAACATAAAAAAGGGGAACAGTTACCTCAACCTTTTTGAAAATTTCTACCATTTTGGGATCAAGTTCCATATGCTTTCTGGACTTCCTTGCAAGGTGTGGAAATGGGATAGGAATGGCGCCACTTGCAGCCTCTGTATCCTTTGGTGTTCCATTCCTTTGCTGAGCTACTTCTTCTTCAATCTTGTCTTGTACTTCATCTTCCTCTTTAGCTTCTTCCTCTTCGACTAAGTCTTCAACTGGGGTATGTTCATGTGGGCTTGGCTCCTCTTGACTCCTCTCTGGCAGTGTGGTTCCAGACCTCAAAGTGATGGCATTGATGCCACCCTTAGGATTAGGTAAGGGTTGAGAAGGAATTCAGTGGAGCTTAAAGGTTGGTTAGTGGAAGTAGGCAATGAATCTATCTAGGCAGCGAGAGCTTGTAGAGTGACATTCAGTCCATTTAGAGTAGAGTTCAGTGTAGTCTGCATGCCTTGCTATCCTTGTGCAAGAGAACGAAGCATCTCGTCATTTGATGAGGAAGTAGGATAAATGATCTGTGGGACTTGTTGTTGGTTATGTTGGGGTCCTTGTGACTGTCTTAGGTGAGGAGCTCTGTAAGGCTGGTTCTAATTCTGCTGTCTGTTGTTGTTATTCCACCTCTGATTTTCATTGTTGTCTCTGCCTCCTCTGTTATAGTTATCCCTCCAGCCATGGTTGGAATTATCTCTCCAGCCCTGGTTGGAGTTGTCCTGCCATCCTTAGTTATAGTTCCCACCTTGGTTGTAGTTGCCGCCTTTTTGATTGTATCCTTGATTTGGGCGGTCATAGAAGTTATGAGTAGCCGCCACAGGGTTGTCTTCTTGTTGGAGCTACAGACATTCATCAGTATAATGACTATAATCAGCATATATTCCACATACTCTTTGGGGAACTAACTGTTGGCCTTGTTGTGGTGGGGAAGGCTGAGTTTGTTGTTGATTCAACTGCATCTACTTCAGTAGATTGGTCATTTTACATATACTCTGTGTAAGAGCAGTAGTCTCACTGCTAGAGGAAACCTCTGCGACAGTCTTTGAGTGGCTACTCCTGTGCCTGTGATTCCTAGTAAACTCAGCTAAGTCGCTGATCAGTTGCCATGCTTCATCTGCGGTGTTGTACTTTTTCAGAGAACCATTACTAGCACCATCTAGTGTAGTTTTATCCCGGGGCTTCATGCCTTGAGTGAAGTAGCTGATCAACACTAACCTGTCAATCATGTGATGGGGGTATGCGTCCAAAAGGTTCTTAAAGCACTCTCAGTACTCATAAAGAGTCTCTGATTCTCCTTGAACAATGCAGGAGATCTCTTTTCTCAATCTATCTGTGACTTCAGCTGGAAAGTATTTTTTCAAGAATTCCCTTCTGAGCGTATCCCAGTTGGTAACAGTTGCTTCAGGTTGGGAGTAGTACCACTCCCTCGCCTTTCCCTCAAGAGAAAACAGGAAGGCGGTTAACAGAATAGAATTTCATTTGCACCATGACGCCTAACAGTAGAACAAGCTGTCTGGAAATCCCTGAGGTGCTTGATAGGCTCCTGAGCAGGTAAGCCATGAAACTTGGGCATCAAGTTGATTAATGCAGTCTTCAGCTCAAAATCTGCAGCCAAAGTTGGATGATGCACTTGATATGGCTGCAGTGTAAAATCTGGGGCTCCAGCTTCCTGGAGAGTAATCCTCCTAGGTGCTGCCATGTTATCTGCACGTGAATCAACTGAATCAGTAGTAAAGAAGCTTGTTTCTTCCTCAGATGGCGGTTCAAATTCGCCCTCAGATGAGACTGGTGAATCGATAACAATCACTTCACCACCCTCAGAGGCTAACCTGCGCCGAGCTTGCCTAATACGTGAAAGAGTTCTTTCAATTTCAGGATCAAATGCAGCTAAGCTCGGATCAGACAGTGAACGCGTCATTCAATGAAAGAAACATACAGCTCATGGTAATACAATAAAATAAAATACGCAAATAAAATAAAAATATGTACACTAATTAATAATTTAGCACACAATTGCAACTCCCCGGCAACGGTGCTAAAAACTGATGCGTGGTAGAAGTTAGACCAATTAAGAGATTATAATATAATAGAACAGCGTTGCGAGTATAGCTCTTAACCAGCAAAAATCCACCTCATCAATTTAGAAGGGTTGTCACAAAAATTTAAAATAAAAATACTGGGAGTATGAGTCCCAGGACGTCTCCCAACGAGTTGCTAGAAAGAGTGCTAAGTTATTAATCAGGAGTTTTCTGAGAATTTTGAGAGTCGAATGACAGAAAATAAATAATTGTAATTAAGTGCAATGAAAATTAAAAAGAATTTATATTATTCAAAATAAAAAGCCTTGACTGGGGGAATGATTAATTAGAAGTTCTATCCTTGTTTGAATTCTCACAAGTGTAGTATAAAGAGGTTGTTATTTTCACTTAGTTAACACTTACTAAATAAAGGAAAGTCAAGTGATTGAGCTAACTCTTATTCGCAAATCCTAGTCCTCTCCTTTGGGAAGGTCTAGTGTTAGTAAATACAGAATTAGCCAACAACTTCCAATTTAACTAACCACTTGAGCATTCCAACTCAAGTGTCTCCTCTTAATCAACCTCCATGTCAAGTAGGGAATCTACTCTATTGACGTGTTTTGGGAGTTTAACTCCAACTTGTAACTTGTTTCTGGCGTTTAACGCCAGACTGCAACATGGAACTGGCGTTGAACACCAGTTTACATCGTCTATCCTTGAGCAAAGTATGGACTATTACATATTGCTGGAAAGCCCTGGATGTCTACTTTCCAACGCAATTGGGAGCGCGCCAATTGGACTCCTGTAGCTCCAGAAAATCTATTCCGAGTACAGAGAGGTCAGAATCCAACAGCATCAGCAGTCCTTTTTCATCCTGAATCAGATTTTTGCTCAACTCCCTCAATTTCAACTAGAAAATACCTGAAATTATAGAAAAACACACAAACTCATAGTAAAGTCCAGAAATATAAATTTTTCCTAAAAACTAATGAAAATATACTAAAAACTAACTAAAACATATTAAAAACTACATGAAATTAATCCCAAAAAGCGTATAAAATATCCTCTCATCACAACACCAAACTTAAACTGTTGCTTGTCCCCAAGCAACTAGATAAATAAAGTAGAATACAAATAAGTAAAGAAGCAATAATATCTCAGAGTTTTTGAGTGAAGCTCAGATTCTAATTAGTGAAGCTCAGAGTTTTTGATTGGCATCTATAGGAACTTAGAATTCAGATAGTGTTATTGATTCTCCTAGTTCAGTATGTTGATTCTTGAACACAGCTACTTTATGAGTCTTGGCCGTGGCCCTAAGCACTTTGTTTTCCAGTATTACCACCGGATACATAAATGTCACAGACACATAATTGGGTGAACCTTTTCAGATTGTGACTCAGCTTTGCTAAAGTCCCCAATTAGAGGTGTCCAGGGTTCTTAAGCACACTCTTCTTTTTGCTTTGGACCTTGACTTTAACCGCTCAGTCTCAAGTTTTCACTTGACACCTTCACGCCACAAGCACATGGTTAGGGACAGCTTGGTTTAGCCGCTTAGGCTAGGATTTGATTCCTTTAGGCCCTCCTATCCACTGATGCTCAAAGCCTTGGATCCTTTTTATTACGCTTGCCTTTTGGTTTTAAGGGTTATTGGCTTTTTCTGCTTGTTTTTTCTTTTTCTTTTTCTTTTATTTTTGCCATTTTTTTTCTGCAAGCTTTTGTATTCACTGCTTTTTCTTGCTTCAAGAATCATTTTTATGATTTTTCAGATTATCAGATAACATTTCTTCTTTTTCATCATTCTTTCAAGAGCCAACATATTTAACATTCATAAACATCAAATTCAAAAGACATATGCACTGTTCAAGCATTCATTCAGAAGACAAAAAGCATTGCCACCACATGTAAATAATTAGAATTTTTCTTATTAAAAACTCGAAAAATATTGCCTCTTTATTCTAAAGAAAATCTGCTATTTTATTCATGTTTAATGATGATGAGAAAAATAAATTATAGCTTAATTGGAGATAAAATCAGAATATAGATACTAATTACTACTACTCATATATAATTTCTAAGGTAAAACTCAAATAAGAACAATTATCACAAAGTTAAGGCTAAGATTAGAACTCAACAACCTTGAATTTGGGAGGTGGATGCCTCTTTAGTCTGTGGAGTGCCTGCCCTTCAAGAGATAGTTTTTGACGCTTTAATTCCTTTAGTTCACGCCCTTGCTCTTCTTGTTCTCTAAGCAATTTGCAGAGCATGCTGTTTTGATTTTGCTGTTCTTCCTTCAGTTGATCCACAACTTCTTGCAACTTGGTGACAGATGCTTCTAGGTGCTCCCAGTATTCAATTTGAGGGATTTCCGGGAGGAACTCCTCTGCTTTTCTCTTGATGGGGTCGTCCTGCACTTGTTGTCTTTCCATAGACTTTTTGGTGATTGGTTGCTCAACTGAGATATACTTATCTACTCCCATCTTTATCCCAGCATATTTACATAACAGAGAAACTAAGCTTGGATAGGCCAATTTGGCATCCTTGGAGTTCTTGTTTGCAATTTTGTAAAGCTTACAAGCAATCAGCTGATGAACTTCCACTTCTTTTTCCAGCATAATGCAATGAATCATCACTGCTCTTCTGATGGTGACTTCAAAGCGGTTGCTAGTGGGCAGAATAAAGCGCCCAATGAAGTCCAGCCAGCCTCTGGCGACTGGTTTGAGATCTCCTCTCTTGAGTTGGTTCGGGGCACCCTTTGTGTTGGTTGTCCACTTGGCTCCAGGGAGGCATATATCCTCTAGGATTTTATCCAAGCCTAGGTTTGATCTCATCATTCTCCTATTAAAGGAGTATGGGTCATCTTGCAGTTGAGGCAGCTTGAAGATCTCCCTTATTTTATCAGGGTGGGTGTGAACAACCTTCCCTCTGACCAAAGTTCTATAGTCATAGAATGTGGTTCCAGCTATCCTCTGCCTGTCCGTCTGCCATAGGTTAGCATAGAATTTCTGAACTACGTTTCTTCCCACCTTTGTTTCAGGATTAGCTAGGACTTCCAAGCTCCTGTTTCGAATTTGCTCTTGGATCTCCGGATATTCATCTTCTTTCAGATCGAATTTAACTTTCGGGATCACTGACCTTAGACTCATTATTTTGTAAAAATGGTCTGAATGTTCTTTAGTTATGAACTTCCCTTGATTCCAAAGTGGTTTTGGAATATTCTCTTTCTTGCCTCTTGAGTCGGTTTGTTTTCCCTTAGGAGCCATGATCTTAGTGGGTATTGGTTTAGTGATCACGGATAAACACACCAAACTTAGAGGTTTTCTTGTCCTCAAGCAAAAGAAAGCAAAGGAGAGGGAAAGAGGGAGAGCCAAGCGCAACTTGTGGAGGAGAGGGGGAGAGGCTGAACCAATATTTAAAGGGAAAGGGGGGTGGGTTTCGAAAATTATTTGAAAAAGATATGATAGAAAAAGTGATTTGGAAAAGATAAGTATGATAGTAAAATATGTGATTTAAAATTGAAAAGATATGAAAGATATTTGAAAAAGATAAATCTGAATTTTGAAAAAGATGATGTGAAGATTTGAAAAAGATATTGATGAGTTGAAAAGATTTGAGAAGGAAAAGAGATAGATTTATTTTGAAAAGGATTTGAAAATAATTTGAAGGGGATTAAGAAAAAGGGTTTATGAATTAAGATACATTTGATATCTTTTGAAAAGGGATTTGAAAATTAGGATTTGTAACATGTTTGTGAAAGAAATCATGAATTGAAACATAAAAATTGGAAAAAATTTGAATTGAAAACGAAATTGCCTACTCCCCACAATCCTGGCGTTAAACGCCCAACTGCTGCATGTTTTGGGCGTTTAATGCCCAGTTGCTGCTTGGTTTAGGCGTTTAACGCCCAGCTGTTGCTTCTAGCTGGCGTTAAACGCCAGAAACCCCTTTGTCACTGGGCGTTTTTCTGAACACCCAGAATGCTGTAAATCTGGCGTTAAACGCCCAGAAGTTGCTTCTTTCTGGCGTTTAACGCCCAGATGGCTATCTTTACTGGCGTTAAACGCCCAGTAGATGCTTCTTTTGGGCGTTTAACGCCCAGTTGTGTTTCTTACTGGCGTTTTCTTGCCAGTAAGCTCCTTTTTCCTGTTTTGTGCTTTGAATTCTTCTGTAACCCTGTGGACTTATGCAATTGATTCTTTACCTTGTTGATATTAAGCTCATATAAATAAAATGAGGAATAAAATAAAATAAAATAATGAAAAAGTTTTGCTAATGGCTGGGTTGCCTCCCAGCAAGCACTTCTTTATTGTCTTTAGCTGGACCTTTGCTGAGCTTTTAATCTAGCCTCAGCCTTGAGCACTCTTGCTCAACATTGCCTTCAAGATAGTGCTTGATTCTCTATCCATTAACAATGAAATTCTTATCAGAATCAATGTCTTGAAGCTCCACATAACCATATGGTGATACACTTGTAATCACATATGGTCCCTTCCACCGGGATTTCAGTTTCCCAGGGAATAGCCTGAGCCTAGAGTTAAACAATAGAACCTTTTGTCCTGGTTCAAAGACTCTAGATGACAGCTTTCTGTCATGCCACCTTTTTTATTTCTCTTTATAAAGCTTGGCATTTTCGAAAGCAGTGAGTCTGAATTCCTCTAGCTCATTCAGCAGGAGCAATCTTTTTTCTCCAGCTAATTTGGCATCAAAGTTTAGGAATCTGGTTGCCCAGTAGGCCTTATGTTCCAGTTCCACGGGCAGATGACAGGCCTTACCATACACAAGTTGGTATGGAGAGGTCCCTATAGGAGTTTTGAATGCTGTTCTGTAAGCCCACAGAGCATCATCCAAGCTTCTTCCTCAATCCTTTCTACGGGTACTTACAGTCCATTCCAGGATTCTTTTTAGTTCTCTATTAGAAACTTCAGCTTGCCCATTTGTCTGTGGATGATATGGAGTCGCCACCTTGTGGCGAATCCCATACCGGATTATGGCAGAGTAAAGCTGTTTGTTGCAGAAGTGAGTGCCCCCATCACTGATTAGTACTCTAGGGACACAAAACCTGCTGAAGATATATTTCTGGAGGAACTTCAGCACTGTTTTAGTATCATTGGTGGGTGTGGCAACGGCCTCTACCCATTTTGATACATAGTCGACTGCCACCAGAATATAAGTGTTTGAGTATGATGGTGGAAAAGGTCCCATGAAGTCAATTCCCCATACATCAAACAACTCAATCTCCAAGATTTCCTGTTGAGGCATGGCGTAACCATGAGGCAGATTACCAGCTCTTTGGCAACTGTCACAGTTACGTACAAACTCTCGGGAATCCCTATAGAGTGTAGGCCAGTAGAAGCCACATTGGAGGACCTTGGTGGCTGTTCGCTCACCTCCGAAATGGCCTCCATATTGTGATCCATGGCAATGCCATAAGATCCTCTGTGCTTCTTCTCTAGGCACACACCTACGGATTATTCCGTCTGCACATCTCTTAAAGAGATAGGGTTCATCCCACAAGTAGTACTTTGCATCAGTAATTAATTTTTTCTTTTGTTGCCTGCTGTACTCCTTGGGTATGAACCTTGCAGCTTTATAGTTTGACATATCTGCAAACCATGGTATTTCCTGGATGGCAAACAAATGCTCATCCGGAAAGGTCTCAGAGATCTCAATAGAGGGGGAAAACTCCCCTTCTACTGGTTCTATCCGGGACAGATGATCAGCCACTTGGTTCTCTATCCATTTTCTGTCTCTTATTTCTATATCAAACTCCTGCAGATGCAACACCTATCTTATGAGCCTGGGTTTTGAATCCTGCTTTGTGAGTAGATTTTTAAGAGCAGCATGGTCAGTGTACACAATCACTTTTGATCCTACTAAGTATGATCTAAACTTGTCAATGGCATAAACCACTGCAAGCAATTCTTTTTCTGTGGTTGTGTAATTTTTCTGGGCATCATTTAGAACACGGCTAGCATAATAAATGACATGCAGAAGCTTGTCATGCCTCTGCCCCAGTACTGCACCAATGGCGTGATCACTGGCATCACACATTAATTCAAATGGTAAAGTCCAGTCTGGTGCAGAAATAACTGGTGTTGTGACCAGCTTAGCTTTCAGAGTCTCAAACGCTTGCAGACACTCTGTGTCAAACACAAATGGCGTGTCAGCAGCTAGCAGATTGCTCAGGGGTTTTGTAATTTTTGAAAAATTCTTTATAAACCACCTGTAGAATTATGCATGCCCCAGAAAGCTTCTGATTGCCTTAACATTAGCAGGTGGTGATAATTTTTCAATTACTTCCACTTTAGCTTGATCCACCTCTATCCCCTTGTTTGAAATTTTATGCCCAAGGACAATTCCTTCAGTCACCATAAAGTGACATTTTTCCCAGTTTAAAACTAGGTTGGTCTCTTGTCATCTTTTCAGAACAAGTGCTAAATGGTCAAGGCAGGAGCTGAATGAGTCTCCAAATACTGAAAAGTCATCCATGAAGACTTCCAGAAATTTCTCTACCATATCAGAGAAGATAGAGAGCATGCACCTCTGAAAGGTTGCAGGTGTATTACACAGACCAAAAGGCATTCTCCTGTAAGCAAATACTCCAGAAGGACATGTGAATGCTGTCTTCTCTTGGTCCTGAGGATCTACTGTAATTTGGTTGTAACCTGAATAGCCATACAAAAAGCAGTAATATTCATGACCTGCTAGTCTCTCTAGTATCTGGTCTATGAATGGTAAAGGAAAATGATCCTTTCTGGTGGCTGTGTTGAGCCTTCTGTAGTCAATACACATGCGCTACCCTGTAACTGTTCTTGTAGGAACCATTTCATTTTTTTCATTATGAACCACTGTCATGCCTCCCTTCTTGGGAACAACTTGAACAGGGCTCACCCAGGGGCTATCAGAAATAGGGTAAATAATCTCAGCCTCCAGTAATTTGGTGACCTCTTTCTGCACCACTTCCTTCATGGCTGGATTTAGCCGCCTCTGTGGTTGAACCACTGGCTTAGCATCATCCTCCAATAGGATTTTGTGCATGCATCTAGCTGGGCTTATGCCCTTAAGGTCACTTATGGACCACCCAAGAGCTGTCTTGTGTGTCCTTAGCACTTGAATTAGTGCTTCCTCTTCCAGTGGGTTTAAAGCAGGGCTTATGATCACTGGAAAAGTGTCACCTTCTCCCAGAAATACATATTTCAGGCATGGTGGTAATGGCTTGAGCTCGGGTTTAGGAGGTTTCTCCTCTTCTTGAGGAAATCTCAGAGGCTCTTTCAACTCCTCTGAACCCTCCAAATCAGGCTGAACATCTTTAAAGATGTCTTCCAACTCTGATTCAAGACTCTCAGCCATGTTGACCTCCTCTACCAAAGAGTCAATGAGATCAACTTTCATGCAGTCTTTTGGTGTGTCTGGATGCTGCATGGCCTTGACAGCATTCAACTTAAACTCATCCTCATTGACTCTCAGGGTTACTTCCCCTTTTGGACATCAATGAGAGTTCGTCCAGTTGCTAGGAAAGGTCTTCCTAGAATGAGAGTAGCACTCTTGTGCTCCTCCATTTTCAGCACTACAAAGTCATTGGGAAAGGCGAATGGCCCAACCTTGACAATCATGTCCTCAATCACGCCTGATGGGTATTTAATGGAGCCATCAGCAAGTTGGAGACATATCCGGGTTGGTTTAACTTCTTCAGTTAAACCAAGCTTTCTGATAGTGGATGCAGGTATTAAGTTGATGCTTGCCCCAAGATCACATAAAGCTGTCTTGGTGCAATTACCCTCTAATATGCATGGTATCAGAAAGCTCCTGGGATCTTTAAGCTTTTCTGGAAAGCTTTTCAGAATGACTGCACTGCATTCTTCAGTGAGGAGAACTCTTTTAGTTTCTCTCCAATCCTTCTTATGACTCAATATCTCCTTCATGAACTTGGCATAAGAAGGTATTTGCTCAAGTGCCTCTGCAAATGGAATCTTTATTTCAAGAGTCCTGAGGTAATCTGCAAAGCGAGCAAATTGCTTATCCTGCTCCTCTTGGCGGAGTTTTTGAGGATAAGGTATCTTGGCTTTATATTCCTCAACCTTAGTTGCTGCAGGTTTATTTCCTACAGAGGTGGTTGGAGAAGCCTTTTTAGAGGGGTTGTTATCAGCACTTGTGAGTATCTGATCCCTCACTGGCATTTCAATGCCAGGGTTAGAAGCTGGAATGGTGTTGGACGCCAACTCCTTACTTGTTCCTGGCATTTGAACGCCAGAACTGAGCTTCCATTGGGCGTTTGACGCCAAATCCTTGCCTGTTTCTGGCGTTTGAACGCCAGAGTTATTCCTCTCTGGGCTCTTACTGTCTTCAGAGGGATTTTGGATAGCAGTTTGTTCTTTTCTTGGCTTCCTGCTGCCTTTAAGTGAGGTATTTAATGTTTTCCCACTTCTTAATTGAACTGCTTGGCACTCTTCTGTTATTTGTTTTGATAACTGTTGTTCTGTTTGCTTCAACTGTACCTCCATATTTATATTAGCCATTCTTGAGTCTTGTAGTATCTCCTTGAATTCGGCCAGCTGTTTTGTTAGAAAGTCTAATTGCTGATTGAATTCAGTAATTTATTCTGCAGGACTGAGTTCAGCAGTTACTGTTTTAGCCTCTTCTTTCATGGAAGATTCACTATTTAGGTACAGATGCTGATTTCTAGCAACTATATCAATAAGCTCTTGAGCCTCTTCAATTGTCTTTCTCATGTGTATAGATCCACCAGCTGAGTGATCTAGAGAAATTTGAGCTTTCTCTGTAAGCCCATAATAGAAGATGTCTAACTGCACCCATTCTGAAAACATTTCAGAGGGGCATTTTCTTAGCATCTCTTTGTATCTCTCCCAGGCATCATAAAGAGATTCATTATCTCCTTGTTTAAAGCCTTGGATGTCCAGCCTTAGCTGTGTCATCCGTTTTGGAGGGAAGTATTGATTCAGGAATTTTTCTGACAGCTGTTTCCATGTCCTTATGCTAGCCTTAGGTTGGTTATTTAACCACCTCTTAGCTTGGTCTTTTACAGCAAATGGAAACAGTAATAATCTGTAGACATCCTGATCTACTTCCTTATCATGTACTGTGTCAGCAATCTGTAAAAACTGTGCCAGAAACTCTGTAGGTTCTTCCTGAGGAAGACCGGAATACTGGCAACTTTGCTGCACCATGATAATGAGCTGAGGATTCAACTCAAAGCTACTGACTCCAATGGAGGGTATACAGATACTACTCCCATATGAAGCAGTAGTGGGGTTGGCATATGACCCCAGAGTCCTTCTGGACTGTTCAATTCCACTTAGATCCATGATGGAGAAAAAAGGAATTGATATGAATAGCAAATAGAATATATTTTTATTTTTTTATTTTTTTTAAAAAGAGAGCGAAAGAAAAAAAATGAAATAAAATAACTAAAAATTAAATATAGATTTCGAAAATTAAGAATAAAAAAAATTTTACAACTAAAATAATTATTTAATTAAGAAGATTTGAAAAACCTTTGATATGATTTTTGAAAAAGATTTTAAATTTCGAAATAGAAATCTGAATTTTAAAAGCAATTTTCGAAAATTCACTTTAAAATAGAGAGAAAAGATATTTTTTTATTTTTGAATTTTATGATGAAAGAGAAAAACACACAAAAGATACACAACTTAAAATTTTTAGATCTAATGTTCCTTATTTTCGAAAATTTTGGAGGGAAACACCAAGGAACACCAAACTTAAAAATTTTAAGATCAAAACACAAGGAAGACTCAAGAACACTTTGAAGACTCACAAGAACAACAAGAACATGAAGACAGAAGACCAAACTTAAAATTTTTAGAAAACCAAAATAAAATTTTTGAAAACTAAAGAAAAATCAATAAGAAAACACCAAACTTAAAGTTTGGCACAAGATTTATTCAAAGAAAAATTATTTTTGAAAAGTTTTTTTTAAAAAAAGAAGATAGCCAATTACCAAGAACATAAGCACAACGCTCTAATTAATTGAGCTATAAATTTAACGTATTTTAATAAGGTATTTAATAAATAAATATTTTTTTAGATACTAATAATTCGAAAATGCACAAGAAAAATAAGAAAAATCACAAAACAAGAAAAACTAAAGATCAAACAAGGAAAATAAACAAGAACAACTTTAAGATTAAGAAAGAACAATGAACACAAATTCGAAAATTTAAAAGAAAATAAAAACATGCAATTGACCACCAAACTTAAAATATGAAACTAAACTCAAACAGAAAAACTCAATTATCAGTTTATAAAATTTTCGAAAAAATTTAAAATGAGAAAATAAGGATTTAAAAAAAATTTCAACCAAGAACAATAATAGAAGACTCTAAACCAAAAAGAAAAAAAATTTTCCTAATCTAAGAAACAAAATAGACTGTCAGTTGTCCAAACTCGAACAATCCTCGGCAACGGCGCCAAAAATTTGGTGCACGAATTGTGAATCACACTTTTCACAACTCGTACAACTAACCAGCAAGTGCACTGGGTCGTCCAAGTAATACCTTACGTGAGTAAGGGTCGAATCCCACGAAGATTGTTGGCTTGAAGCAATCTATGGTTATCTTGTAACTCTTAGTCAGGATATCAATTATATTTATCAATTTGAATTGCGAGAAATAAAAGAGCATGAAATAAATACTTGTTCTGCAGTAATGGAGAATATGTTGGAGTTTTGGAGATGCTTTGTCTTCTGAATCTCTGCTTTCCCCCTGTCTTCTTCTTCACGCACGCAAGGTTCCTCCTATGGCAAGCTGTATGTTGGTATATCACCATTGTCAATGGCTACCATCCGTCCTCTCAGTGAAAATGGTCCAGGTGCGCTGTCACCGCCCGGCTAATCATCTGTCGGTTCTCACTCATGCTGGAATAGGATCCGTTGGTCCTTTTGCGTCTATCACTACGCCCAACCTTTGTGAGTTTGAAGCTTGTCACAGTCATTCAATCCTTGAATCCTACTCAGAATACCACAGACAAGGTTTAGACTTTTCGGATTCTCAAGAATGCTGCCAATGGATTCTAGCTTATACCACGAAGATTCTGATTAAGGAACCCAAGAGATACTTATTCAATCTAATGTAGAACAGAGGTGGTTGTCAGGAACGCGTTCATAGGTTGAGAATGGTGATGAGTGTCACGGATCATCCCATTCATCATATTAAAGTGCAAATAAATATCTTAGATAGAAACGAGCATGTTTGAATGGAAAACAGAAGTAATTGTATTAATTCATCGAGACACAGCAGAGCTCCTCACCCCCAACAATGGAGTTTAGAGACTCATGCCATCAAAGAGTACAAGGTTCAGATCTAAAATGTCATGAGGTACAAAATAATTCTCTAAAAGTTGTTTAAATACTAAACTAGTAACCTAGGTTTATAGAAAATGAGTAAACTAAGATAGATAGTGCAGAAATCAACTTCTGGGGCCCACTTGGTGTGTGATGGGGCTGAGACTTAAGCTTTACACGTGCCTAGGTTGTTTCTGGAGTTAAACGCCAGGTTGTAACCTGTTTTGGGCGTTTAACTCCAACTTGTAACTTGTTTCTGGCGTTTAACGCCAGACTGCAACATGGAACTGGCGTTGAATGCCAGTTTACATCATCTATCCTTGAGCAAAGTATGGACTATTATATATTGCTGGAAAGCCTTGGATGTCTACTTTCCAACGCAATTGAAATAGCGCTAATTGGACTTTTGTAGCTCCAAAAAATCTATTCCGAGTGCAGAGAGGTCAGAATCCGACAACATCAGCAGTCCTTTTTCAGCCTGAATCAGATTTTTGCTCAGCTCCCTCAATTTCATCCAGAAATTACCTGAAATTACAGAAAAACACACAAACTCATAGTAAAGTCCAGAAATATGAATTTTTCCTAAAAACTAATGAAAATATACTAAAACTAACAAAAACATATTAAAAACTACATGAAATTAACCCCAAAAAGTGTATAAAATATCCGCTTATCAACTATGAAACTATGAATTTAATGAAAACCTAGAGAAAGAGTAATTCTCTCTCTAGATTTAGATTTAAAATCCTAAAACTATGCTAAATGAGAATATGTGAATGTATATTAAGTCTCTGCATGTTCCCTGGCCTTATTTTGTGTTTCTGGGCCGAAAACTAGGTCAAAACTCAGCCCGAAATCGCCCCTAGCATTTTCTGTTATTTCTGCAGATCGCACAGGTCACGCGGATGCGTCAGTCACGCGTGCGCGTCTTTTGTGCATACTCCAATCCACGCGTACGCGTCAGGCACGCGCTTGCGTTGCTGCAAATTTCTCCATATCGCGCGCACGCGTCAGTCATGCGTGCGCGTCGATGCTCGCTGGTCATCTCCTTAGTTTCTTGTGTTCCTTTCATTTTTGCAAGCTTTCTCTCCATTATCTAAGCCACTCCTACCCTATAAAGCGTGAAACACTTAACACACGAATCACGGCATCGAATGGTATAAAGGAGAAGTAAAATATACATTTTAAAGATCCCTAGGAAGCAAGTTTTCAATCATAAAACAAAACTAGGAAGGGGTTGTAAAATCATGCAAATCATATGAATAAGTAGGTAAAGACTTGATGAAACCACTTAATTAGACACAAGATAAACCTTAAAATAGTGGTTTATCAGGGAGTCTAAATACTCTCGGTTTATATTTGGTTTGAATTGTGATAACATTTGATTGACGATCAATTGTTGGGTTTGGACTATACTTGTAACATCAATCCTATTTTTAGTGTGAAAATTCAAACCTATGCTTTTGGTTGTTGTCATCCTCACTAGCCGTCACTCATAACCAAAGAAAGAACGGAACGAGTAGATTGGGAGGAATGAGGAAAGAACATGGGGAGAAGAGGAAAGAAAGGAAGGAAAAGGAGAGGAACATGGCGCCGATGAAAGGAAAACCGCTCAGCCACCGTAGATGAGAAGAGGAGAAAACGAGAGTCAGAGAGGGCGCATTTGAGCTCGATGGTGAAGGGAGATACCATTGTATCGTCGAAGCACATCGTTGCTAGCGCTTTGTTGTCGGAGTCGCCGCCAGAAGCCCTAGCATTGCCATGCCCTAATCTAATTGCTGCAGCTGCCGGGAAGGGCGGTGGTTACTGCACCTCTGTTGTCATTGTCGTGTGTTGTTACTGCTGCGTGTTTTCGTGTCGCTGTATTTTGTTCTACCTTGCTTTCCTGTCTTATTTGGGGCTATTCTTCCATGTTGAAACTACCACCTTCAACCCTTCACAATCACTTGGATTCCAACTTCTAATCTCTATATTGATGGCATTCCGGTGTTGATCTTCGGTCCTTTAGGACCAATTTGTGAGTAGGCTTTATATTTATAATTATTTGATTGTGCATCTATAATTATTTTGACATATATCTATTATGATCTTTGAATTATACTCATTATATTTGCTTTGAATGATTTTAAATTGATGAGAATAATTGATTTATTAGAATTAAATAATTCATTTTTGTGAAGTTTATACTTTCGGAACTATACATGAGACTATATATATTTTTGATGAAGTTTTGCATTATTCCAAAATGTTTGATTTTACTTGAATATCTATTTTTTGAAGTATTTGTTGGTACTCACTTATTTTAAAAATTGTGAAATATATTTGAAATCTCTTATGATTGAAAAAGTATGATTGAAAAAGATTTCTAATGAGAAAGTATTATCTGATTTGATTTGATTCGATATCTTATATATTTGAAAGATAAAATATTTGTTGTATTTGAAACTATATGTTTTAAATTGGTTTGGGAGGCTCGTATTAGAAAACCGTAGTTAACGGCGGTTATGACATTAACTTATATGCATCTAACTCAGACTCCAGCTAGCAGGGGTATTGCTAGCCTAACGTGTAGGCCACACGTTAGATCTGTTATTCTGTTAGGACACACAAGAGGAAAGGGCTACCCAGAGAGGTGGAGCTGCCTAGGTGTGGACTTTTGATTTGATTTTTGTATGAGAACTCCCTTTTTGATTCACTTATTATAATCAACTATTATTTTTTAATTAAAATTACTTTGATGATAATGTTTGTATAGTCTCATCTTAATTATAGATGTATTGTCTAGTCACTGAGTTATAAAACTCACCTCGTTTTTCTAAAAATATTTTTCAAGAACAAATATTTGACTATGTAAGACTTTCTATTCAAGAGTAACAGTCTGCAATGAGTACTTATTCTTTGTCAAATTCCTAGAAGTGTATGTGGTGTGCGAATCCCCACGCTTCGTACAACTGAACCAGCAAGTGCAATAGGTCGAGTAATACCTGAGTGAGTCAGGGTCGATCCCACAAGGATTGTGATTTGAAGCAAGCTATGGTTATCTTGCAGGTCTTAGTCAGGAGAAATCAAGAAGTTATTCGTTTGAATGCATATGAGAAATAGTTTATAAAATACTTTATGAATTAGAATGTAAACACAGATAAGGAATTGGTTAAAGCTTGGAGATGCTTTGTCCTTCTGGAATAACTCTGGTATTACTGTCTTCTTCAACTGTGAATGATTTCTTCTATGGTAGACTATATGTGATTGACGCTGGTTTGAGCAGCCACCAATACTCCTCCAGATCTGAACCCCAGGGTTAGTGCGGATCCATTCTGATTGAGGGTGAAGCTTCTGCAGTTCATTCTCCTTTGTGATCCTACTTAAAATGCCACAGACAAGGTCAAATCTTCTAGATCAGAGGATGCTGCGCCTTGGGTTCTAGCCTCTACCATAGAGACCCTAATCTCCCCGTAAATTGGTTGAACTGATGTCTCGAGAAGTCCCTAACGAAGTCATGGATTAGCCGTCTGAGAAATGTATAATCAAGCTGGTGGTTCATCATTGTCCGATGAAAGACGCACTCTGAACCCATGTAGAATGTGATAACCTTATGCCAGTTCAATGCATTCATATTGATGAAGAATGAATATACATCTTAGAATTGATCAAACACAGATTAAAGAGAAATAGTAATACTTTTATTAATCCATAAAACTCAGCAGGGCTCCTCCCCTCAACCTAGGAGGTTTAGAAACTCATACTGAAAGGAAAATACAATGTGTAAAACGAAATTATGGTAAATGATAGGCGTTCCTCTAAGTCTATGCGAATGATATAAATCTAATCCCTTAAATACTAAACAAATGACTAGTAAGGGTAAAACAATCTTTTTAGTGCTAAAATCCACTTCTGGGGCCTACTTGCTGAGTGTTTGGGCTGAGTTTTGATGAGTTCCATGTGCTATGAGGCCTCTAGGGCATTGAACGCTAGCTAGGGGGTCCTCTTTGGGCGTTTGGACATTGGTCTCTGCTTTGTGGGCGCTGGACACCTGGAAGGGGGCAGGAAGCTGGCGTTGGACGCCAGTTTTGGGCCTTCTAATCTGAAGCAAAGTGTGGACTATTATATATTTCTGGAAAACTCTGTAAGTCAGTTTTCCATAGCCATTGAGAACGCTCCACTTGTACTTCTGTAGCCCTAGAAAAGCTCTTCTGAGTGCAAGGAGGTCAGATTCGGACAACATCTGCAGTGCTTTCTCTGTCTTTGAATCAGACTTTTGCTCTACTCAATTTCAGCCAGAAATTACCTGAAATTGCACAAAAATACACAAATTTATAGTAGAATCCAAAAATGTGAATTTAACACTAAAACCTATAAAAAAATTAATAAAAACTAAATAAAACATGCTAAAAACTATATGAAAACAATGCCAAAAAGTGTATAAAATATCCACTCATCAGTATGCTCCAAATATCACAGGCAGGATCCAACCATTCTTAGTTATTTTAAATTTTTGTTAAAAATATATAACTATTTACTTTAGAACTTGTAAAATATTTGTAACTTATTTATTCAACTTATATTTGACTATGTTAGGCTTACTATAGGATTATTTTCCTGAGCGCCGGTCATGACTCATTTTGGGTTGTGACAAGTAGCTTCCACCTAAACCACCTATGAAGTCTGATTCATCTTGGCTTCGCTCTCTCTTGGATGAGGAACATTCTCTTCTCTTCCCCTTACCCTTCACTCTCAATTTCTATCTCGTCATGACACTCCACACATCCACCTGTGCTTCTCCTTCACCTTCTCCTGTGAGTAGCTCTATACCTCCCTTAAATTTGTATTCTTATTCAAATTTAATTCAGATTCAAATTCAAATGAAAATTTAAGAATTATTGCGATTATAGTTATAGTTACAGAGGCGTAATGGTGGTTATTATTGATGATGGTAGTAGTGTTATCGAGGTAAGAATTGGACTCATGTCTGTCCGTCTTCTTCTACGTTGATGACAAGACACTCCCCCTTGCTCCTTACATTTGTGTTTCTCCTTCTTTTTTACTTTTGCTAGTTCGACAACGGTAACAACTGTCATTCCTTACAATGTCTGCGCCACCCTTTCCTCTTACCTTTCTCCTTATTTTTCCTTCCATTTCTATTCCTTTTAATCTCTTCTTAGCTTCTTGTTCTATCCCTTCTCCCTATTTTTCTTTCTTTCTTCCTCCATCTTCGTTTTGTATCTTGATCTATTTTCTCTCTCTATTTTTCTTATTTTTCTTCTCTTGTTCTCTTGTGTGCATGTATGAGTTTTGGCAATTTAGAATTAGAATTAGGTTAAAATGAAAAGAGAATAGTTTTGTGTTATTGGGAATGCCAGAGTTTTGAATTTTTTAATATTGTTAGTAAAAGTTAGGGTTTTAAGAAGTTGAAGATGATGACAAGGATAATTTAAAAATTTAAAGTGTTATTTTAACGAGGTCAAGACAAATTTAACGATTGGGTACTTTTGTCAAATAGAATCTATCTTTTATAAGTATAACATCAGTTTAGATTTTTTGTGATCAGTTTTTTTTTTCAACGGTATCCCCAACCTGACAAGCTAAGACTAATCTATTTGAGCTCTATTTATGGGTTTACCGTTAGCCAATTGATTACTACATACACAAGGCGGGTTCGAACTTCCGACACTTATATAAACAGACTAGTGAACTAATCAATAGTTCAATTGATTTTTTTGTGATCAATTTTTAACAACGTTGAAGTCTTTGATAAACCACTATTTTATGGTTTATCTTGTGCTAAATTGAGTGGTTTTTATCAGTTCTTTGCACACTTATTCATGTAATTTGCATGTTTTATATTTGCCTTCCTAATTTTGTTCTATGATTGAAAACTTGCTTCCTAAGCCATTAAATTGTCAATTTTTAATTCCCCTTTATACCATTCGATGCCGTGATCTGTGCGTTAAGTGTTTTCAGGCTTTATAGGGCAGGAATGGCTTAGAGGATAGAAAGGAAGTTTGCAAAAATGGAAGGAACACAACTAACTAAGGAGCTAACCAGCGAGGATCGACGCGCACGCATGGCTCACGCGTGCGCGTGATTTGGAGCTTTTCACAGTTACACGTACGCGTGACACGCGCAGAAGACCATCGACGCATACGCGTGACTAACGCGTACGAGTGACATGCGTAACGTACTGCAACTGTAGAAGATGCTGGGCCGATTTTGGGCTGAGTTTGGACCTAGTTTTCGGCCCTGAAACACAGACTAGAGCAGGGGGAAAGGAGAGACTCAACACACATTAACATTGACTTAGTTTTAGTTTTAGTTTTGAATCTCAGAGAGAAAATACTACTTCCTCTAGGGTTCTTCACATTCTTAGATTTTTAGTTTTATGCTTTTGGATTGGATCTTGAGAGAGTTACTATCTCTATTTGAAGTCTCTATTATTATAGTTTGCTTTCTTATTTCCTTACTCTTTTATTTTCTATTCAGTTTGTTCAGAGTTACATATGGATATCTTTGATTTTGGAAATCATTAATGCAAGATTTATTTTTACATTTAATTTCATTATTTGTTTGAATATCATCTTCCCTTAATTTATTAGCTCAAAAATTGCTTTTACTAAATTAATTTTAATTACCATGTCTCCTTTCTATTCCCTTTACATGTTTGCGAAAATGGCATCCATGTCAATGGAGTAGACTCCCAACTTGACTTTGGAGTTGATTCATAGGAGACCCTTGAGTTGGAATACTCAAGTGTTAATTTGTAATTGGAAGTTGTTGGCTGACTCTCTAGTCACTAATTCTAATCCTTCCCTAGGAAGGGATTAGGACTTGTGAATCAGAGTTGGTTTAGTTACTTGACTTTCCTTTATTAGGTAAAGGATAACTAAGTAGAAGCAACAACCTCTTACTATTATACTTGAAAAAATTCAACAAGGATAGAAATTCCGATTAATCTTCTCCTAGTCAAGGCTTTTTATTTCAAATATATAAAACCTCTTGTTAATTTTTATTGCTTTAATTGATAGTCATTTATTTTACCGTTCTCCAACTCAAAAAATTCTCAGAAAATTCCTACCCAATTAACTACACTCTTTTGTCAACTCGTTGGGAGACGACCTGGGAATTCTACTCCCAGTTAATTGATTCTAAATTGTTACAATTCTTTTTAAATTGATAAGCAGAATTTTCGTCGGTTAAGAACTGTACTTGCAACATTATTTCCATTATAAATTCTTAATCGGAAATTTTCCGCCCATCAATTTTTGGCGCCGTTGCCAGGGAGTTACAACAGTGTGCTAAATTATTGGTTAGTGTAAATATTTTTATAATTGCATCTTTGCATTTTTATTCTATTTTTAGTTTAATTTTTCTTAATATATTTTATTTTATTACCACGAGCTCTATGTTTCTTTCATTGAATGACGCATTCGTTACCGGATCCGAGCTTAGCCGTGTTTGATCCTGAAATCGAAAAAACTATTTCACGTATTAGGCAAGCTCAGCGTCGGTTAGCCTCTGAGGGTGGTGAAATGGTTTCTACCAATTCACCAATCTTATCTAAGGGCAAATCTGAACCATCATTTGAGGAAGAAACAAGCTCCTCTTCTATTGATTCTGTTGATTTACGTGCAGGTAATATGGCGGAGCCTAGAAGGATTACTCTCCAGGAAGCAGGAGCTCCGGACTTTACACTGCAACTATACCAAGCGCGTCATCTGAATTTAGCTGCGGATTTTGAACTGAAGACTGCGCTAATCAATCTACTGCCTAAGTTTCATGGCTTACCCGCTCAAGAGCCTATCAAGCACCTTAGGAATTTTCAGATGGCCTGCTCAACTAGTAGGCGTCATGGTGCGGATGAGGCTACTATTTGGTTATACACCTTCCCATTTTCTCTTGAGAAAAAGGTAAGAGAGTGGTTCTACACTCAACCTGAAGAAGTTGTTACTAATTGGGATCTGCTCAGAAGGGAAATCCTAGACAAGTTCTTTCCAGCTGAAGTTACAGATAGACTGAGGAAAGAAATCTCCTGCATTATTCAAGGTGAATCGGAGACTCTTTACGAGTATTGGGAACGCTTCAGGAATCTTCTAGACTCATGTCCCCATCACAAGATTGACCAGTTGGTGTTGATTAGCTATTTCTGCCAAGGCATGAAGCCTCAAGATAAGACTATATTAGATACTGTGAGTAATGGCTCTCTGACTAAGTACAAGATGGCGACAGAAGCGTGGAAACTGATCACCGATCTAGCTAAGTCTACCCAAAATTCAAGGAACAGGAACAACCATCCCAAGGCGATTGCGGAGGTTTCCTCTAATAGTGAGACAGCTGCTCTCACAAAGACTCTGTGAGAGATGACCAATATACTAAAGCAGCTCCAGCTGAATCAACAACAACCTCAGCCTCCTCCACAACAACAGTGTCAACAGTTGGTTCCTCAGAGTGTGTGTGGAATATGCGCCTGCTATTCTCACTACACTGATGAATGTCCTTAACTCCAACAAGAAGACAACACCTTGGCAACTACTAATAATTACTATAACCATCCGAATCAAGGGTATTATCAACAAGGCGGTAATTATAATCAATGTGGGAACTACAATCAAGGTTGGCAAGAACTCTCCAACCAAGGATGGAGAGATAATTCTAACCAAGGGTGAAGAGACAATTTCAACCAAGGATGAAGGGACAACTACAATTAAGGAGGTAGAGACAACGGTGGAAATCAGAGATGGAACAACAATAACTATCAGCAGAACCGGTATCAACAGAACCCTTCATACCAACAGCAGAACCAAGGCCAGACTTACCGAGCACCTCACCAAAGGCAAGACCAAGCACCCCAGAACAACCAATCACAATCCCCTCAAATCACTTACCCACCTCCTTCCTCCAATGATAAGATACTTCGCTCTATTGTACAAGGACAAAAAGACCTTCAGAATACACTTACCTCTAGTATCACAGGTCTTATCTCCACATTACAAGCTCTCATATCCTGTATGGAACCACCACCTACCCCCAACAATCAACCTTCAAGATCCAATGCACTTCCCTCTCAACCTTTACCCAATCCCAAAGGTGGAATCAATGCCATCACTTTGAGGTACAGAACCACATTGCAAGAGAGGAGTCCTGAGGAGCCAAGCTTAAAAGAAGACATTCAAGCTGAAGACATTATTGAAGTAGAAGATGCTGAAGAAAATGATGAGGTACAAGATATGGATGAAGAGGAAGAGGTTCAACCAAGTAATGGAGCACTTAAGGAATATGATGCTATAAGAGACGCCATTCCCATTCCATTTCCACACTTTGTTAGGAAACCCAAAAAGCAAATGGAGCTAGACCCTAAGATGGTGGAGATCTTCAAAAAGGTTGAGGTAACCATTCCCCTTTTTTACGCTATTCACCAGGTAACTAAGTATGCTAAGTTTCTAAAATATTTATGCATGAATAAAGATAAAATACATGATTTAGAAACTATTCCTCTAGCTCTATTTCTGCTTTAATGGGTGCCATACCGAAAAAATGTGGTGATCCCGGTCCATGCATGGTTACTTGTACTATTGAGGGTGTACAATTTTTTGACTGCATGTGTGATTTAGGTGCATGTGTTAGTATTATGCCATTATCTGTATATGATGCTTTGAGGCTCCCTCCCTTAAAAAGGTCAGCAGCACGTTTTGTTTTGGCAGATAAAAGTATAATCTCAGTGGTTAGAATTGCTGAAGACGTACTGGTGAGCATTAAGGGGTTGATATTCCCTATTGACTTCTACATTTTGGAGATGTCCCCTAATGACTCGGGAAGACCATCATCCATCCTACTTGGAAGGCTATTTCTGAAGACTTCGAGATTCAAATTGGATGCCTTCTCAGGAACTTACTCTTTTGAGATAGATGGTAGAGCAGTGAGCTTCAACCTGGATGAAGCTTTGAAGCACCCTCCAGAAGATCACTCCATCTTTCAGTGCGACATCATTGATGAGATAGTGGCTGAAGTTCACCAAGAAGAAGTAGAAGAGATGCACATGGAGCAAGGTGCAAGTGTAGGGAAACCCTCTAAGCTTACTGAAGATATCTTGCCACCACCAATGGCTCCAGATGATTAAGTGCCCAGCCATGAGCAGAAAATGGAGTTGAAGTCCCTTTCACCCCACCTCAAGTATGCTTACCTTGAGGATAATCAGAAGCTCCCAGTTATTATTACAAGGGAACTCACGTCCCAACAAGAGGAGCAATTGCTTAGTGTGCTGAGAAGACACAAGAAAGCTATTGGGTGGAGCTTGGCGGATATAATAGGCATCAGCCCTCAAGTCTGTGAGCACTGTATATTTTTAGAAGAGGGAGCAAGGCCTATCCGTCAACCTCAAAAGCGGCTGAACCCCACCATTTTAGAAGTTGTCAAGAAGGAAGTGACTAGACTGCTTGAAGCGGACATCATCTATCCAATCTCGGATAGTGAATGGGTTACCCCAGTACAGGTGGTACCAAAGAAGTCTGGCGTCACAACAGTGAAGAATGAGTATGGGGAACTCGTGGCTACTAGAGTGCAAAACTCCTGGAGGGTGTGCATTAATTATAGGCGTCTCAACAAGGCCACTCGCAAGGATCACTACCCACTGCCTTTCATCGATCAGATGCTTGATCGCCTGTCAGGTAAATCACACTACTGTTTTTTAGATGGTTACACTAGCTATTTTCAAATTCATATAGCTCCTGAAGATCAGGGGAAAACTACTTTTACATGTCCCTTTGGAACGTATGCATATAAGAGAATGCCTTTTGGCTTATGTAATGCACCGGCTACGTTTCAATGATGCATGATGAGTATTTTCTCAAATCTTCTTGAGAACTGTATGAAAGTTTTCATGGATGACTTTAGTGTGTATGGTGATTCATTCGACATTTGCTTGGATAGTTTAGCTAGACTATTAGACAGGTGTGTTAGTTCAAACCTTGTATTGAATTTTGAAAAATGTCATCTTATAGTAAAACAGGGTATTGTTCTAGGACATGTTGTTTCTAATACTGGTATTTCAATTGATCCTGCAAAGGTATATGTTATTTCTGGTTTACCTTACCCCTCCTCCGTGAGGGAAGTCCGTTCATTTCTTGGTCATGCAGGTTTATACCGGCGATTTATCAAAGACTTCAGTAAGGTAGCATTGCCTTTATCATGATTGCTGCAGAAGGACGTTGAGTTCGAGCTGAGTGAGGACTACATAGAAGCATTTGATAATCTGAAGATTACCTTGACTCAAGCTCCGATTGTGAGAGGACCCGACTGGAGTCAGCCGTTTGAGATAATGTGTGACGCCTCCAACTATGCAGTAGGAGTGGCGCTGGCTCAGCGCGAAGGTAAGGACCCTTATATAATTGTGTATGCTTCTAAGACCTTAGACACTGCTCAGTCTAATTATACTACCACTGAAAAAGAACTTCTAGCTATTGTTTTTGCTCTAGATAAATTCTGAGCCTACTTACTTGGTACTAAGGTGGTAGTATACTCAGACCATGCAGCTCTAAAATATTTGTTAGCTAAAAAAGAGTCCAAACCAAGGTTGATACGTTGGATATTGTTGCTGCAAGAATTTGATTTAGAAATCAAAGATAGGAGTGGTTCCCAAAATTTAGTGGCGCACTACTTGGGTCGCCTAGAGCACATTAAGAATGACTCCGCTCCTATCAATGATGCTTTTCTATTTGATAGCTTGCACGCAATATCTGAGGTGGTTCCTTGGTGCGCACCTATAGCTAATTATTTGGTAGCCGTACCTTTCCTCCCAACTTTACTAAACATCAAAGGGACAAGCTTAAAAGCGAGTCCAAATATTATATATGGGATGACCCATATTTGTAGAGATGTGGTGCTGACCAAATAATTAGAAGGTGTGTGCCACAATCAGAATTCCAGTCAATCTTAGAGGCCTGCCACTCTTCTGAGAGTGGTGAACATTTTGGTTCTCAAAGAACAGATAGAAAAATTTTAGACTGTGGATTTTGGTGGCCCACACTTTTTAAGGATGCAACTGCTTTCTGTGAATCTTGCTCCCATGCCAAAGGTTTGGGAATATATCCAAAAGGGATGAGATGCCCCAACAACTTATGTTGTTCTGTAAAATTGTTTATGTTTGGGGTATTGACCTCATGGGTCCATTTCTAAACTCTAGTGGTTTCTTATATATTGTTAGCTGTTGATTATGTTTCTAAATGGGTGGAAGCAATTTCCACCCGTACTAATGATGCTAACGTTGTTGTCTCTTTTATTCGAAATAATATTATCTGTCGCTTTGAATCACCACGAGCAATCGTGAGTGATCAAGGCACTCATTTTTGTAACAGGAGATTGACAGGTTTGTTAAAGAAGCATGGCATTGTTCACAAGGTAGCGACGGCTTACCATCCCCAAACCAATGGGCAAGCTGGGGTGTCTAACAGAGAGATAAAGTGCATATTGAAGAAGGTTGTCAAACCTCATAGAAAACACTAGAGTACCAGGCTTGCAGATGCGCTTTGGGCTTATCAGACAGCGTACAAGACACCAATCAGAATGAGTCCCTTCCGCGTAGTTTATGGAAAGGCTTGTCACCTTCCAGTGGAGGTGGAGCACAAAGCTTTCTGGGCGGTACGAGAATGCAACATGGGATTGGAGAGAGCTAGAGCTGAAAGGAAGTTGCAACTACAGGAATTAGAGAACCTTCGACTCGAAGCATATGAGAACTCTAGGCTATACAAAGAGAGGGTGAAGGCTGTGCATGACAAGAACATCAAGAGAAGGGAGTTTAGACCAGGGGAGTTAGTCCTGGTCTACAACTCAAGGCTGAGACTCATGCCAGGCAAGTTGAGATCAAGGTGGGAAGGACCGTACCGAGTAGAAAAGGCAGAACCATATGGAGTCTTCCACCTGAGCCATCCTTCAAGCCCCAACTTCTTCAAGGTCAATGGCCACCACTTAAAGCTATACCATGGTGAGAAGATGAAGAACAACAAGGACCTAAAGATCTTCCTCTTGGCAGATCCAGCAACAGCAGAAGACTAAGCTTGTGGACCGTCCAACTTAAGGACGTTAAAGAAAAGTGCTAGGTGGGAGACAACCCACCATGGTACGATCTTTCATTTTTATTATTAGTTCTATGTTATTTTTATCAGTGTTAAGTTCTGCATAATTACATTTATTCTGCATATAAAAAAAAGGGCATTCGACGTGCAAGCGTCTATGACGCGCACGCGTCATGCGTGAATGCGAAAAGCATTGGGATTGAACAGAGAGTTACGCGGGAGCAGTGTAGGAAGGGTGCCTGGCGCACAAGCCAAACCACGCGTACGCGTCACCTACGGTTTTGGCAACCCACGCGTAAGCGTCTATGACGCGCACGCGTGGACCTGGAATTTAGCATAAACGAAGGGTCGAACAGAGAGTTCTGCTGGACTCACGCTGGCATTGTGCTAGAGGCACAAATTCACCCACGCATAAGCGTCTCTGACGCGTACGCGTCAATTTCGCTTTATGGCCATCCATGCATATGCGTGACTGACGCGCACGTGTCGCATGCTATTTTGGCCCAGTGCAAATCGAACAGAGAGTTGCGCATGCGCGAGGCTGGAATCGCGCGACTAGCACAACCAAGGTCACGTGCACGCGTGACTGACGCTTACGCGTCACCCCCACTTTTGTGCAACCCACGCTTATGCGTGTAGTACGCGTGCGCGTCGCCTACGCCCCATCATTCACTCAAAACGCTGCCCAAGTTTCCCTCTTTCATCCTTCTTTCCTTTTTCAAATCCTAATTCTTCCTCCTTCCTTCTTCCTTCCTTCTTCTTCATCATTTCTCACTTCTTACTTCTTACTTCTTCCTTCTTCCCTTCTCCCACCACCACCGGCAGACCACCACCGGAGATCACTAACTCCGGCAACTACAATTTCCTTTTCTTCTCCTCTTCCATTCTCCCTCCTCTTCTCTCATTCTTACTTCCACTCAACATCCTATTTTCACTTTCTTCTTAAGGTTTCTCTTCTTCCTTTCTCCTACTATTTCTTTCTTCTTTTATTTATTGCATTTGTTTATTTTATTTATTTTTAATTAGCTTAGTTATTTATACCTTCTTTCTCATTCTTTTATCTTGATTTATATGTTGGTGTTTGAGCTTTATTTGGGTGATTACTTTGTTATGGTTGAGCTTGTGGATATTATGAGGAGTAATTTGACATTTAACATTCTATTTTGGGTCTCATATTTGCATGCATTAATTGCTTTAATACTTATTTTTATATTGAACACCAAGTATTTGTGAGAAAGCCAACATTGCATTTTGATCTCTTTTCTATTATATTCTTACTACTTTAATGCCTCTTTTTCACAACCTTTGAATTCCATGTAAGTTAAATATATTAGTCATTAATTGTCAACGTTCAAGTGCCCCTTATTTCCTTCCATGTGATACTTATTGTTGATATTGATGCTTGAGCTCTGCTTCTCATTCCTCTTACTTGCATGCCATAAACCCTCTTGCATCTAGTTGTTATGATATGCCTTCATGATCTTAATTGATGTCTTACCTACATGTTGTCGCTACCATGTATTTAAGCTATTATCTTTTCTTTGGCATTTATTATCACTTGGAATTTCTTTCTTCTGGTCTTTAGCTATCTATATTTAACATTCTTCCTCTTTCTTTCTTCCTTAGGATGGGTACCAAGAAAGGAAAAGAGAAGGCTACAGACAAGACACCAGCAAGGAAAGGCACTAAAAGAGCGACAGCTAAGGCGCAACCCACTACAAGCGTTAAGCCACCCACGAAGCGGGTGAAGCGGATAATCAAAGTTGATGAGGCAGAAAAAGCATTTCCTGCTAGGGACTCTGCACGGTTTCACTAACCGTTACTGTGAGCAGATGTTCCCTATCCTGACTGAGAGAAACTACAATAATGAGCACCTACTCATTCTTCCAACATACTTTGTTGATTTTGTGGACCCCCGCATTGAAAGGAGACAGTGTAGATTCTTGAGGAGGCAGCCGCAGGAAGTCAATCTATCATGGGTAGTTGAATTCTACTCCAACTTCCACTCGCCCACCCTGCAGTCTGTCTATGTTCGTCAAAAGCAAGTCCCTGTCTCCGAAGGGGCCATCCAGAGAGTATTGGATCTTCCCCCTAGCCCAGAGGGATTAGACGCCTATCAAGAGGCCTCTCTCAAGTGCCAGACATACCAGTTTGACTGGAATAGCGTCCTTGGAGTCATAGCACTACATGCCAGCACCTGGATCTTTGGACAATATCAGACTCTCGACCTAAGAGCATCTCAACTCCAGCACTTACCTTGGAGGCTCGTGTGTGGGCACAGATTATGTCCCACTATGTCTTTCCGAGCACTCATGAGTCCACCTTCACTGCGGACATGGCTGTTCTCATCTGGTGCATTCTTACAGAGCAACCCCTTAACTTACCAAGACACATCCGGCAGGCCATGGGACACGTGCAGATTGCGGGCAACCTACCCTTTCCCGCATTGGTTTTGGATCTAGTTTTTGCGGCGGAAGTCTCCTATAGGGCTGGGGATACCAAGGCCATGATCCCAAGGGTCGATCAGTATGTCCCGAATGGGAAGTATATCAGACCCCCAGTACCTTCTGCGAGCCGGCATCCAGGCCCATCTTCAGACACTCCTCCCACTTCTGCTACACCATCACCCACACCTCCTACACCATCCTCTACTCAGATGTTCCTTCAGATCCTTCAGAGGTTAAACCGGCAAGACTGGCGGATGGAGCAAATGGAGCGCCGCAACAAGCGCCGATACACCAATCTGAAGGAGCTCATTGTTAGTACTCACCCACCTCCGGAAGAGAAGGATACCCTGGACTTCACTTCACCTAATAGCACCGGGAGCCATGACGAGTCCGACAGTGGAGATGATGCTACCAGCCCCACCTTGCTCCTTACTGATGGCACGGAGGACCGTGCCAAGCCTTAAGTGTGGGGAGGTCAGTACCTGACTTCCAGAGGTAATCTCTCTCTCTCTTAACACCAATATGTTATTTTTCTTTTGTTAGATAGGATAGATTGCATGATAGTAGTTGCTTGCATGTATGTTCTGCTTGGTTAAAGTAATGACTTTCTTTTCAAGACCCTATTTTATAGTATTTCACTAATTCAAATTAAAAATTTGTTGTAAACTTTTTTGAAGATTGTAATTTGGAACATGGTTTATAGCTAAGAACACACAACCTGTGAGATTTTGAGCTTAATTGTATGGTTACATTATTTAACCATGATTTTTATTCCTGTGTGTTTTCTTCTCTATGATTGTAATCTATGGTTTGTTCCATTCTATATGTCCATTGTTTAGTGTATATTCATGCATACGTATGATTGAGGCCATCATTTGTTATTAGCTCACTTATCCCAAATAGCCTACTATTTTATTTGCCTTTGTTCTTTATATTACCACATCACTAGCCTTAAGCGAAAAAATAATTAATTACCCCATTTGAATCTTTGGTTAGCTTAAGATAGAGAGTGTGTGTCAATTAAGTGTGAAAAAATGTGGGAACTTTGATTGATGAGAATGTGTATTATTTTTATTGATAAATATTGAGAATTTGGGTGCTATTCATGTGAAATTATGAAATTATGAAAATCATATGCATTGATTTACTATGCTTTCATATATATATATATATATATATATATATATATATATATATATATATATATATATATATATATATATAGATCAAAATTACCCAATGTTAAGTCCAATAAAAAGATCAATGTATATGTGGTGAAATTAAAGAAAACTTGATACATGAGTATGTGAAATATACAAAAGTGAGATTATGGGTAGCTAGGCATGATTTTAGAATTATATAGAGTGTATGTGTGTAAGTGAGAATTTAGGTTGGTCAAAGATTCAAATTATAGCTTACTTGGCCATACATATATCCTCACCCTTACTTAGCCCCGTTACAACCTTGAAAAGACCTCATGATGTTTGTATTTGTACACTAGATATTTGTTGATTGGTTAGATGAAGAAAAAAATTTTAGAAAGCATGACTAGAGGAGATTAGAATGGATTAACCCTAGACACCTGAGCAATTAGAGTGCATATACACTTCCAGTGAGGGTTCAATGCTTGATTTTGTGTTTCCGATTTTCATGAGCTATCTTCTTACAAGTTTACTTGCCTCTTATTGTGTGATTTGAATTAGTGAAATCTGATTTTTGTTTGTCTTGGAGAACTTGTTCATTTTTTTTAACCAAGTAGGTAGAAACATCTTAGCATATAGTTACATTGCATTGCATGAGTCTTATTTTTTTCCATTCATTTTTTTGGTTTCCTTGAGCTTAGCATGAGGACATGCTAATGTTTAAGTGTGGGGAGATTGAAAAACCACTATTTTGTGGTTTATCTTGTGCTAAATTGAGTGGTTTTTATCAGTTCTTTGCACACTTATTCATGTAATTTGCATGTTTTACATTTGCCTTCCAAATTTTGTTCTATGATTGAAAACTTTCTTCCTATGCCTTTAAATTGTTAATTTTTAATTCCCCTTTACACCATTCGATGCCGTAATATGTGCGTTAAGTGTTTTCAGGCTTTATAGGGCAGGAATAGCTTAGAGGATAGAAAGGAAGCTTGCAAAAATGGAAGGAACACAAGAAACTAAGGAGCTGACCAATGAGGATCGACGTGCACCCATGGCTCACGCGTGCGCGTGATTTGGAGCTTTTCACAGCGACTCATACGCATGACTGACGTGTACGCGTGACACGCGCAGAAGACCATCGACGCATACGCGTGACTGACGCGTACACGTGACGTGCGTAATGTACTGCAATTGCAGAAGACGCTGGGGGAAATTTTGGGCTGAGTTTGGACCCAGTTTTCGGCCCAGAAACACAGACTAGAGCAAGGGGAAAGGAGAGACTCAACACACATTGACATTGACTTAGTTTTAGTTTTAGTTTTGAATCTCAGAGAGAAAATACTACTTCCTCTAGGGTTCTTCACATTCTTAGAATTTTAGTTTTATGCTTTTGGATTGGATCTTGAGAGAGTTACTACCTCTATTTGAAGTCTCTATCATTATAGTTTGCTTTCTTATTTCCTTACTCTTTTATTTTCCATTCAGTTTGTTCAGAGTTACATATGGATATCTTTGATTTTGAAAATTATTAATGCAAGAGTTATTTTTACATTTAATTTCATTATTTGTTTGAATATCATCTTCCCTTAATTTATTAGCTCAAAAATTACTTTTACTAAATTAATTTTAATTACCATGTCTCCTTTCTATTCCCTTTACATGTTTGCGAAAATGGCATCCATGTCAATGGAGTAGACTCCCAACTTGACTTTGGAGTTGATTAATAGGAGACCCTTGAGTTGGAATACTCAAGTGTTAATTTGTAATTGAAAGTTGTTGGCTGACTCTCTAACCACTAACTCTAATCCTTTCCTAGGAAGGGATTAGGACTTGTGAATCAGAGTTGGTTTAGTTACTTGACTTTCCTTTATTAGGTAAAGGATAACTAAGTAGAAGCAACAACCTCTTACTATTGTACTTGGAAAAATTCAACAAGGATAGAAATTTAGATTAATCTTCTCCTAGTCAAGGCCTTTTATTTCAAATATATAAAACCTCTTGTTAATTTTTATTGCTTTAATTGATAGTCATTTATTTTATCGTTCTCCAACTCTAAAAATTCTCAAAAAATTTCTGACCAATAAATTGCACTCTTTTGTCAACTCATTGGGAGATGACCTGGGAATTCTACTCCCAGTTAATTGATTCTAAATTGTGACAACTCTTTTTAAATTGATAAGCGGAATTTTCGTCAGTTAAGAACTGTACTTACAACGTTATTTCCATTATAAATTCTTAATCGAAAATTTTTCGCCCATCAGTCTTACATAGTTGAAATAGTTATTTGCTCTTATATTTTATTCCCAAAAGAAACAATAGAAAAGAAAACGATTGGGTAGCCCCTGATAATTAATTTCGTAAGACTGGTTAGCTCTTCTGTTAATGATCTTGGTCTAGAACATACTTATGTGACTCGTTAATCATTAATATATCCTTCATTTAATTTTTATAAGTAAAAATAATTTAAAATTACTAATATTATTTTTTAGTTTTACATAAATTTTAATTAATGTATTTGAAAAAAGTAATAAAAATATAAAAAAAACTAACAATTACCCTTTAAAAAATAACAAAACTCCCAACAAAAATGAATTTATCAATTTTAGTTAATTTTTAACGAATAAATTAACAGTTTAATATGCTATGTGGGCTTATTCCGTTAATACAGAGAGAAAATATTGAGAAAAGGACTAATCAGTTTCACTAAAATAAAGGTTAAAGATTGAAAAAAATAATTTTTTATTAAAAATTTCGTTATTTTTTGAGATAATTGTCAGCAGCCATTTAAAATTTTTTGAGAAAATGACAAATAGGTCATTGACCTTTTGATTTGCAGATATTTAAGTTCTCCAGGATTTGAAAATACATTTTAGTTCTTAACCTTTTTAAAATTTGGAAATATTGATCTTTCATGTTCACTTGGATCTGTTAGACTCAACAAAAAAAATCAAGCATAACTTCTGTTATATTGATCTGATTGATACGAATGCACACGTGAAAGAGTTTTTGAAATTAGACAAATTAGATTCAGAAATTAATATATTTAAGTTTTGAAGATATCAAAAATTTAAATGTATTTTTAAATTCTCAAAAATTTAAATATCTACGAACCAAAAAGTCAAGAATTGATTTATCGTTTTTTAATTTTTTTTTTTCTCTTGATGAATAAACGATGAGCAATTAAGAAGCCAAGAACACGGGGTTTTGCTTTGTCGAGAGGTAAACACAAATCCCATATATTCCTTTCACACTTGAATGAAGTTGATGTATAATCTTGCGACCCAAAAGTATCAAATCAGATGAATTTAGAGAGTAAGTAGTACTATATATTAATGGGAGAATTTTAAGTGTATCAGAAATATCGGTGTTTTAACCAGTTATTTTAATCGTTGATCTAAATTATAAAAAAAAATATATAATATACATTAATTAAAATTAATAGTTAAAATAACTGAAATATCGATGTTTTTCGATACATTTAAAATTTTTCCTACATTATCATGACCTTCGTTAATAAAATATATATGTCAGAGCTCACAAGTTTATTTTTGTTTTTGCACTTTTATTTATGGCCACGTATATCCACTTCTAATGAACCGCATACTATAAACATAGCTACATGCATATATAATAGAATCCACATATAACTCTCTTTTTAAGTCTCATCCATTCTTTTCCCCTTAGGTTATCCCTCCACATCAAGTTACGAACTTATGATCCATATAAATGTGCTTATGGACTTAAATTGTGGTGATGGTTGTAATTATTTTGTGATAAGCGATAAATTCTATTAAAAATACTTGATGCTTTCAGCTTTCTTACGTTTTAATTTATACAAAGGGAGTTAGCTTAATGAAAATAGACACACAATTTAAAGTTTGAGTAACGTTAAGTAGTTAAAATATTATAGATAATAAATAAAAATATATAATTAATAATATTTATATTTATAAAAAAGTGTGAATTATTTTTTTAATTTAATTGATATAATTAATTTTTTTATAATTATCTTTTTTTATTTAATTATATTAAAAATTAATTCTAAATTTAATGTAAATCAAATTTTAAAAAATTCTTTTTTATTATTACATTTATAATTTTATAATTTCTTTTAAATAAAAATTTTAAATTTTAATATTTTTAATCTTAAAAAAATCTCAAATATAATTACCTCAACATATTTTATAAAAAAAAATCTCTAAATTTAAATAGTCTCTATTTATTAAAAATAAAAAATATCTAAAATTATTAGTATTTGACCTATAAAATAAAATAATAAATTAACAGTTATTCATTAATTATAGATATTATGTGTTTAAAATTATAGATGTTATACATATAAAATTATTAATATTAAATTAGAAAATTATAATAACTTTTATTATACAACTTATATTCTACATATACACTATTAAAAAATAAAAAATAAAAAATAAATATAAACATAAACAAAAATTAAAAAATAAATTTTTAAAAATAATTATTAACTCTCATTTTAAAATCAATAAATAAATATACATACATATAAATATTAAATAAAAATATTAAAATAATTAAAATTATAATTTATGACCTGTTAATAAATATATGAGATAATTTAAAAAATATAATTTAATAATATTAATTATAAATATTTATTAATTATGAATATCATATGTATAAAATTATAAATATAAAATTATAAATATTATTAATATAAAATTATGAATATTATATATATAAATTTATAGATATTATAAATAAATTTATCAATTAAATAAATTAATTTAAGTATTATTTTCAAGAATTGATGCATCAAGCTTTCTGATTCTGCTTTCAATTGCATTACATTAAAGTCGTAATTTTTGTCTCTACACGTAGATGGTCTTTATGTTACTTCGACTGCCTCCAATGATAATGATGAGATAAATCAATAAATTAGTGGTTATATAAAACTTTTATCTTATATGGATCAATTTACATTTAACGGCCACTTAAGGAATATTATTATTATTATTATTTTTTATTATTATTAGTTTTTATTGCAATCCTAAAATATGAATATCAAATTATAAAAGGGAACATTAATATATGATTCGATTATGTCTAATAATTAAAAATATATTATTATAATTAATATGATTAATATGTAGGAGTTGTTACAGATGTGATGAGTGAAATGATAAGAGAGTGAAATAAAAAATTAAAATATAAATAAGTTGTATAAATGAAATCAATTTTAAAAGATTTTGATTCTCAAACTTTTTTCTTAAAGTTTTATATACCACAATATTTATCCTTAACTCTCTTTTATTAAGGAAAGAGGTTGTATTTTTATTAATTAAATAAATTTTAATTTTTTATTTATTATATTTTGTACGGTAGGTTGGGTACCGGACGGTTCGGGTTGGTACTTCGGTTGGTGAGAGGGGGAATCGTCTGGTTTCGGGTTGCTAGGCTGAAGAGGGTGCAGCCGACGTCCCGAGCTCTTCGTGTGGAGAATGGGGGTGTCACCTGCAAGGACACTCCGACGTTCTAGTCAGTCAAGTGTGCAGGCGAAAAGTGAGACAATGGTATGTGACCTATCTTGGGGGAGGGTTAGGACCCTCCCCATATATACTGTGTTAGAGGCGGGTCCCACAAGGGCAAAGCCCACCTTCCTCGAAGCTTCCTTATACAGCTGTAGTGGATAGCTGTCTATGACGCGTGTCCGGGTCGTTACTTGAACGCCTCGCACCCGACCGTTCGGGTCGGGTGGTTCGTAGGTCGGGTCAGCCCATGTGATGTTTGGGCCAGGCCGTAACAGTGCCCCCAATGCGCCAGCAATGATCGTGAGGGTCGTTGGTGGCGTGTTGTCTCTTCTTTCATGCGTTGTCGCCAGGTCGGCCGCTCGTGGAGAGGACGTGCCTCTTGCGCGCGTGACTATTCGTTGTTGAGGGTAACCGCTCGTCGCCTCGTTCCTCACGCTGAGCATTAAATGCTCATAATGGGTTATTTCAAAACCCCGCGTGCAAAGACTATTTTGCCCCCTGGCCTTTCGCACTTCTTAAGTCTGGCAGTTTTAACCAGTTTTGCCTTTTATTTTCATCTCATTTCTTCACTCTTTCCATCTCCATCTTCTTCTCTCTCGAGTTTCCCAGAGTATCCTTTTTGCATCCCTGTGCATTTGCTCCTTTTCCTTCTCTTTCGAATCTTCGCAACTAATCCAGGTAAGCATTCATTTCCTCGCTCTCTGTTTCATGCTCATTTTACCTTCATCGTCAGTTCTTCTGTATGCATGCTGCTTGTTTGATTTGTATGCTAGACAGCCTTAGTGTTAAGTAGGTGCGTTAGGGGGGTTACCATTCTAGGGTAGTAGCTTTTTAGGCTTTTACTTGGATTCTGCTTCAACCATGCTTAACTTTAGTTACTAAATAGGCTAAATGTAGTTTCTGGGCTTTTTCCGAGCTCCCGACCTCGTAGACTAACCAAGTGGTGCCCCCACTGTAGGTATACCTCGCATCGTTTCACGAGCTCCCACCTCCAGAACGGGTTACGACCCGTACGCTTGGGTGACCTCTGACGTGAAAGAGTCCCCGAACCAGATGGGCTTGGAGGAGCTTACCGAGTTCCGTCAGGCCGAGTACTTGTGTGGCGGGACTGACGAGAAGGCCAACTACAACGTTTTTGTTCCTGCCCCCAACGAACGGCTATACGAACTCAACTTCCACTCTCCCCGGGTTGCCGATTGGATTTGGTTCTATAAGTCAATGTTCACCCAAGTAGGGGTTCGTATTCCCTTTTCTTCTTTTCAAATGGCGCTCCTTAACTGGATCTCCGTGACGCCGTCGCAGCTGCATCCGAACAGTTGGGCTTCCATCCGCTGTTTCGAGATGGTATGTGAATACTTAGAGCTGCCGATATCCGTCGATGTTTTTCTTTATTTCTTCAACCTCATGAATCCTTCCTAAGAAGGAAAAGCGAGGAAAGGGTTCATGTCCTTCTGATCTGCCCAAGGTCGGAAGATTTTTGGCTTGTTCGAGGATTCTTACCATGGGTTTAAGGACAAGTATTTTAAGGTGCGTCCAGTCAAGGGTCGCCATCTCTTCTGGCTGTCGTTAGAGGGGGAACGCCTCATCCCGACGTATTGGAGTTTCGGGGCGGGGTCCAATACCTTTATTAAGGTGACTTACAAGGGGATGTCCGCTGTGGAAAAAAAAGATTGTCGACGTGTTGTTGGCTGTTTTTGAGAGAAACCATGTGAATCCCCACCTTCTGATGGGTGACCGGGAGGTCGCCAGAGTTTATATTTGTGAGTAGTTCTAACTTGTATTGCCTGCATTACTGTTGCTTTGATTGGTTATACCGATTTCACGACTAATTTATTTATTTATTTGTTGCAGTGGGAATGTCTGCCGAGGTGACAGGCCTTGAGAGTCTGTACAAGACTTTTTTGGAGGAGAGCAACGAAGAGAAGGCTGACGGGAAGCCGGAGGCCCCTCCTGAGAATAAGGAAGATCAGGCGGTGCCTTCACCCCGTGATGCCGAGATGTCGGACAAAAATTCTGATGGGACGCGCGTCTCCCCTATTCATGAGGAGGCGGCCGGTACTGGGCATTCGACCTCCGCTCAACAAGTCGAGGATGATGATGACTTGAAGGTTATCCCCACCCCCAAGAGGCAGAGGTCATTCTCCAGCCCTGAAGGAGCCCTCACCGTGATGGAGAGGAACTTTGACACCGGGGCCTTCATAGACTCCCAGTTGCTTCCCGGCACGGAGGAACACTTCCATGGCTCCGACCTTGCGGGACAGGCGAGGTGGATGTATCGTACCCTCCTCCGCGGCGCTGCTATAGCTCGGAGGGCCGAGTTCGAGTTGTCGGGGATGCAGTCGTTGCGTAAGAAGCTCGAATCTGCTGCTACAGCCAATAATTAATTTAAAACTCAAGTTGAAACGCTTCGGGAGCGGCTGTCCAAGGCGGAGGAGAAGCTTAAGGCTGCCGAGGAGAAGGCCGCGTCTGCCGAGGAAAAATTGAAGACCTCTGATGCTACCGTATCCCGTCTTATCGAGCGGGAGATGACTTTGGAAAGCCAGCTCAATGCCGCGCAAGGTCGGGTCGTCGGCTAATGCCGCTCAAGCTGAAGCCGAAGAATTCAAGAAGAAGCATAAAGAGACCGTGAAGTAGGGAAAAAGCGCGATCCTGATGACTGAAGAGGCTCTTAAAGCCCAGGTGAAGATCGTGGTTCCCGACTTCGACACGTCGGCAATTGGGGTCTTTAAGACAATCAAGGATGGCAAGATTGTCGACATGCCCAAGAAATGACCTCTTGTATCTTTGTATGGAGTTTGTGATTTTGTTGTAGAACTTGTGGAACTTACTTTTTGATATACTTTAATAGTCGCTTGGTCGGTTTGTGATTATCATCTTTCTCTACTTATCTAGTAGCGTTTTCGTTCTGTTTTGTTACCGTTTTGTTGGTATTGGGTTGTCGCTCGTGTTTGTTTACCGTTGTGTTGGTAATTCGGCGAAGCCAAGTCATGGCTTTAATATTGCTGTAGCCGTTTGTTATGGCTTTAACTTAGTTGGCTCCCAGGGTGATCAGTCCCGGGGCACCGTATCGTGGTCCCGTTTAACATGTATTATAAGGAACTTATTATCGTGGGATGCGTAAATGGAGAAAAGCAAGTGGGAAGGTAATTTTGACAAGTAAACATTAGTCGATAGTTAAACAAGTCTATTGCCATAATAAGTACTTAACAAAGGTAAATCACTGAGCTCGCCAGATCGCCTAATCGGCGTGTTTGAGCTAGGAATAAAATCTTCTCAAGTTACCTGCATTCCAGGTTCTCGAGACTTCCTTGCCATCGAGCTTCTCCAATTTGTAGGCGCCCTTGTCAATCACCTCTTTGACTCTGTAGGAGCCTTCCCAGTTTACCGCCAGTTTATCTTCCCCTTGGGTCGGAAGCTCGTTATTGTTGCGCTGCAGGACGAGGTCATTTTGTTCAAATTCTCTCTTGAGCACTTTGGTGTTGTAGCGCAGGGCCATTCTTTGCTTTAGTGCTATTTCTGACAAATTGGCCATCTCCCTAGCCTTATCTGCTAGGTCCTTTTCCACAGCTTCCTCTACTCCCTTCAGAAGTAATCGTGGACTCGGCTCGCCGATCTCTACGGGTATCATTGCGTCCACATCGTAAGTCAGGCGAAAAAGGGTTTCTCCTGTGGACGATTGCTTGGTCGTTTGGTATGACCAGAGAACTGAGGCAAGTTCGTCAGCCCATGCACCCTTTTTATTGTCAAGCCGCTTCTTGAAGCCTAGCAAGATGACCTTGTTTGCGGCCTCAACTTGGCTGTTCGTCTGGGGATGCTCTACAGATGAGAATTTTTGTTTTATGCCCAAATCGGCGAGGAACTCCACAAACTTCTTGTCGGTGAACCGCGTCCCGTTATTAGAGATAACGACCTCTGGGATGCCGAATCGGGTTATCACCTATCTCCACATAAACTTTCTACAATTGGATGAGGATATACTGGCCAGTGGCTCGGCCTCTATCCACTTGGTGTAGTAGTCAATAGCAACAACGAAATACTTGACTTGCCCCAGACCAACCGGAAAGGCCCCAAGAGGTCGATTTCCCATTGTGAGAAAGGTCGGGAGGACGTCAACAGGCTCAGCTCGGAGGCCGGCGCCTTGTGGAAGTTGGCATTTTCTTGGCACTTGACGCATTTCCTTACAAATTCTTTGGAGTCCCTCATCATTGATGGCCAGAAATAACTGGCTTTGACGAGCTTTCTTGCTAGGGCTTTGCCCCCGATGTGATGTCCGCAGCACCCTCATGGACCTCTCTAAGCACATAGTCTGTTTGGTCGGGGTGTAGGCACTTCAACAGAGGTTGACTGAGTCCCTTTCCCAACAGCTGCCCTGGTGCACGAAATTTACTTCACACTATGTAATTCCGCACAACTAACCAGCAAGTGCACTGGGTCGTCCAAGTAATACCTTACGTGAGTAAGGGTCAAATCCCACGGAGATTGTTGGCTTGAAGCAATCTATGGTTATCTTGTAACTCTTAGTCAAGAAAATAATTCACTTATCAAATTGAATTACGAAAAATAAGAGAGTATGAAATAAATAATTATTATGCAGTAATGGAGAATATGTTGGGGTTTTGGAGATGCTTTGTCTTCTGAATTTCAGCTTTTCTCTTGTATTCCTCTTCCCTCATGCATGCAAAAGTGCAAAGTTCCTTCCATGGCAAGCTCTATGTAAGGTGTCACCGGTGTCAATGGCTACTTCCCATCTCCTCAGTGAAAATGGTCCAAATGCTCTGTCACAGCACGACTAATCATCTAGAGGTTCTAAATCATACTGGAATAGGATTTACTATCCTTTTGCGTCTGTCACTACGCCCAGCACTCGCGAGTTTGAAGCCCATCACAGTCATCCAATCCCAGAATCCTACTCGGAATACCACAGACAAGGTTTAGACTTTCCGGATTCTCCTGAATGACGCCATCAATTCTAGCTTATACCACGAAGATTCTGATTATAGAATCTAAGAGATACTCATTCAATCTAATATAGAATGGAGGTGGTTGTCATGCACACGTTCATGGGTTGAGGAAGGTGATGAGTGTCACGGATCATCACCTTCTCCATAATTAAGCGCGAATGAATATCTTAGATAGGAATACGCATGTTTGAATGAAAAATAGAAGTACTTGCATTAATTCATCGAGACGCTGCAGAGCTCCTCACCCCCAACAATGGGGTTTAGAGACTCATGCTGCCAAAAGGTACAAATTTCAGATCTAAAATGTCATGAGTTACAAAATAAATCTCTAAAAGTTGTTTAAATACTAAACTAGTAACCTAGGTTTACAGAAAATGAGTAAACTATGATAGATAGTGCAGAAATCTACTTCTGGGGCCCACTTGGTGTGTGCTGGGGCTGAGACTAAAGCTTCTCACGTGCCTGGGCTATTTTGGGCGTTCAACGCCAGGTTGTAACCTGTTTCTGGCATTGAACTCCAACTTGTAACCTGTTTCTGGCGCTAGACGCCAGACTGCAACATGGAACTGGCGTTGAACGCCAGTTTACGTCGTCTATCCTTGAGCAAAGTATGGATTATTATATATTGCTGGAAAGCCCTGGATGACTACTTTCCAACGCAATTGGAAGCGCGCCAATTAGACTTTTATAGCTCCAGAAAATCCATTCCGAGTGCAGAGAGGTCAGAATCCAACAACATCAGCAATCCTTTTTCAGCCCGAATAAGATTTTTGCTCAGCTCCCTCAATTTCAGCCAGAAAATACCTGAAATTACAGAAAAGCACACAAACTCATAGTAAATTCCAGAAATATGAATTTTTCCTAGAAACTAATGAAAATATACTAAAAACTTAACTAAAACATCCTAAAAACTACATGAAATTAACCCCAAAAAGCGTATAAAATATCCGCTCATCATGCCCTTGTATGGTCACGTATTGGGCCGCCTCCCTCCTCAATGCTTTGGCCGCCTTCTGGTCGTCAGGGAGCTTGCTATTTTCTAAGAAATCGGTTATCGGGTCCATCCAGGAGGGGTTTGTCTTTGTCAAATGGAGGGTGACTGCTGGTTCCTTTACCAAGCCCTAGATCAGAGACCGGTTGTCCGCCCCCGGTTTTGTGCTCGCTAACTTAGACAGGAGGTCCACCTGTGTGTTCCTTTCTCTCGGAACGTGTTGGATCGCGACCTCCTCAAATTGTTTGCTCAACTCTTTAACCCTCTCCAGATACTTTTGTAACAGGGAGTCTCTAGCCTAGTAGGTCCCATTAACTTGTGAAGTTACTTCTATCAAGAAATCGGCCATGGCCTGTGCCTTAATTGCGTGCCTAAGCTCATATTGCAAGTCGTATTGGGATAACTTGATGACCCAAGTCATCATTCTCCCCGCCAGGTCGGGTTTCTGGAGTATCTAGCGGATTCCCTGGTCCATCCTCACGACTACCTGATGACCTTGGAAGTACTGTCATAATCTACCGGAAGAGGTTAGGAGTGCAAGTGCCAACTTCTCTAATTTGTTGTATCTCAGCTCTGCCCCTTGCAGTGATTTACTCACGAAGTAGACTGATTGTTGAACCTTCCCTTCCTCCCGTACCAAAATCGCTGCCATCGCTTCGTCCGTTATGGCTAGGTACAGGTAGAGCGGTTCTCCGACTTTGGGTTTCCCGAGGACAGGTGATGTTGTGAGGATCTCTTTGAAATGCTTAAATGCTTTCTCACACGCCGGGGTCCATTCAAACGCTATCCCATTTTTCATAAGGTTGAAAAATGGTAGCGCCCTAGCAGCCGACGCCCCAAGAAAACGGGATAAGGCGGTGAGTCTTCCTGACAATCTCTGAACATCCTTGACACAACCCGGGCTCTTCATTTGGAGTACTGCTTGACACTTTTCAGGGTTGGCCTCCACCCCTCTTTGGGTTATCATGAACCCCAGGAACTTTCCTGCTTCCATGGCAAAGGCACACTTGAGTGGGTTGAGCCTCATACCGTGTTGCCGGAGGGAAGCGAACACATTTCCCAGGTCGCTTATGAGGTCCTCAGGCCGTGTGGTCTTTGTAAGGATGTCATTCACATACACCTCCACCGTTTTACCTATGAGGTCACTGAATATCTTGTTCATTAGCCTTTGGTAGGTGACCCCGGTGTTCTTCAGGCTGAACGGAATTACCTTGTAGCAATATATCCCTCCCAGCGTTATGAACGTTGTTTTCTCTTCGTCAGGCCAGTGCATCTGTATCTGATTGTAGCCATAATAAGCATCGATAAAGCTCAGGTACCGATATCCCGCCGCTGCGTCGACGAGGGCATCAATGTTGGGTAGGGGGTAGCAGTCCTTGGGGCATGCTTTGTTGAGATCGGAGTAATCCACACACATCCTCCATTTCCCATTGTGCTTTTTCACTAGAACTACATTCGACAGCCATGTCGAGTAGTCAAGTTCTCGAATAAATCCCGCTTCGAGGAGGCTGGCCGTCTGCCTGGGCACCTCCTCCGCTCTTTCTTGTGACATCTTCCTTCTCTGAGCCACTGGTTTGGCCTCCGCCCTGACGGCCAAGTGGTGTGACATGAGTTGGGGGTCTATCCCCGGCATGTTGGCTGGCGTCCAAGCAAACAGGTTGTCGTTAGCCCTGATCATTTCCATTAGGGGTTCCTTCAGGTCGTGTGGTAGGTTTCTGTTCACGAAGGTGAACTTCTCCTCTGTGTCACCGACTCTGAATTTCTCTAAGTTCCCTTCCGGCTCGGGTCTGGGTTTGTCTTCGATTCTAGCGTCTAGGTCGGCAAGGAACACTCCGGATGCTTCCTTGGACTTCTTCCTTAAAGAGAGACTGGCATTGTTGCAGGCGACTGCCGTTTCCAAATCTCCTTTTATGGATCCCACGGATCCGTCATCAGCCACGAACTTCATTACCAGCATCTTTGTACTGATCACTACCCCAAGGTCGTTGATGGTCTTCCTCCCTAGGATGACGTTGTAAGTTGTGGAATCGCGCAGAACCACGAACTCAGCCATTACCGATCTTCGCCCCGTCCTAGTCCTACTAATATCAGCAGGGAGATTATCCCATCTGGCTTGATGAAAAGTAGTCGCCTAATCCTACAACATCGTGCCAGTGGGTCTTTAAGTCGGCGTTTCGTAGACCCAAGGCATCGAACACATTGCGAAACATGATATTCGAGTCAGCCCCGGTGTCTATGAGGATGCGCTTGATGAGGCCGGTTCCCACTCTTGCCGTGATGACCATGGGAGGGCTTTCCGCGACTTCGTCAAACCATTGGTCCTCCGGACCGAATGAGATGGGTGGTGACTTCGACCTCTTGGGGTTTTGTGCCGAAGATAAGGAAACCGCCAGGACTTTGGCATCTTTCTTGTGTGCCGACTTTGCCCTTGGAAGCGTGTCTCTTGCTGTTACCACGTTCACTATGGTGAGGCCTTGTTCGTTGTCGTCCTGGTCGTGACGTCACTTTACAGCGTGGGTCTTGTCCTCTCCCTTGCGGTCGCAATCTCATCTTCTCGGCTCCCTGATGAGGTGGGAAAATTCGGCCAGTTTTCTGTCCCGGATCGCTTGTTCTAGTGCATCCTTGAGGTCGAAGCAGTCCTGTGTCTTATGCCTATAGCCCTTATGATAATCACAATAGAGCCTCTTGTTCCCCCCGGTTCGGTCCTTCAGAGGTCGAGGCTTTGACAAAATTTACTTCTCAGCTATCTATTGATAAACTTCTATGATGGGGGCAGTGACGGGGGTGTAATTGGTGAATTTTCTGACTCGAGGGAACAGCCTGGGTGTCTTGCCCGGACCGCCGTCTCTGGCATGCTCCTTTTGTCTATCCCCGCTGCCATGTTTCCTAGGTTGATTGTAGGGGGGCTGCCGCTTGTTGGCAGCCACGACTTAACTAACTTCTTCATCGTTGATATACTCCCTGGCTACGCTTTGGATCTCCTGCATCGTCCACACCGGCTTCGTGGTGAGATGCTTTCTGAAGTCCTCATTTAGAAGTCCGTTCGTCAGACACAAACTAGCTACCGAATCGGTTAGCCCGTCGATCTCCAGGCATTCGTCATTGAACCGGTCAAGATATTTTCTGGTCGGCTCGCCGGACCTCTGCGTCACCCCGAGCAGATTGATCGGGTGCTTTGCCTTTGCTATTCTGGTAGTAAATTGGGCTAGGAAGGCGTGGCTAATATCCGAAAACCTGGCCACCGAGCCCTGCGGGAGGCTGTTAAACCACCGTATTGCAGGTCCCGCGAGGGTGACTGGGAAAGTGCGACACCTTACCTCGTCACCCACTCCTTCCAGGTTCATTCTGGTCTCGAAGGCCGTAAAATGTTCTTGTGGGTCTTGTGTTCCGTCGTACCTCATGTCTGTCGGCTTGTCAAAGTGCTTTGGCAGCCAGACCTCGAGGATGGAATGATGGATTGGGTTGCGCCCATTATCACGGGTTTTCGCGCTCTCCTTGGTCTTCCTTCGCCGTCTTCCCTGCGGCCGTCCTCCCGGTCACGTCTCCTTTCTCGTCTGGTGTATATGATGGGGTCGCGGCATCTTCTTGGGCGTCCATCCTCCCGGGCACTCTCGGGTTCAGATTGTGGGCTCGGCGTCCGCCGGGAGTGACTTCTCGGAGGAGACTGGGAGTAGCTTGATTCGGGAGTGCGTCGATGATGTTCCTGATCTGCCAACTGGCGTTCTAGGTTCTGCATCCTATGACGCAGTTCCTGCATTATCCTGGCGCTGTTGTCGCCTGTTCCCTCGAAGGGGCGTCCTTCTTGAGATCGCGAGGTTCGTCGTGGAGGGGACCTCGTGCGCTCCCGGGAGGAAGCCACGAAGGCTTCCCCTCTGCGCTCGGCCTCGTGGCCTGTTCCTCCTGGGCCCAGCACAACGTCCATTCAGGCGTCCCCACAGCCGGCGCCAAATGTACAGTAGGTCGGGTACCGGACGGTTCAGGTTGGTACTTCGGTTGGTGAGAGGGGGAATCGCCTGGTTCTGGGTCGCTGGGCTGAAGGGGGTGCAGCCGACGTCCCGAGCTCTTCGTGTGGAGAATGGGGGGTGTCACCTGCAAGGACACTCCGACGCTCTAGTCAGTCAAGTGTGCAGGCGAAAGGTGAGAGAATGGTATGTGACGTACCTTGGGGGAGGGGTAGGACCCTCCCCATATATACTGTGTCAGAGGCGAGTCCCACAAGGGCAGAGCCCACCTTCCTCGAAGCTTCCTTATACAGCTGTAATGGATAGCTGTCTAGGACTCGTGTCCGGGTCGTTACTTGAACGCCTTGCACCCGACCGTTAGAGTCGGGTGGTTCGTGGGTCGGGTCGGCCCATGTGATGTTTGGGCCAGGCCGTAACATATTTTATATTAATAATTTAAATTTAAATTAGAATTTATAACTTAAAATTCAAAATTTAATATATAAATTGTTTTGTTTTTTATTTTTAATAACAAATTAAATTTTAGAGAGTTGTACGCTCTTTATTTTGTCTGAATCATGTTAATAATTCACCCACAAATATTAAAAAAAGAAAGACTAAGGCTGCTATGCACATTAGTGCAAGTGTGCAAGTGGCGATATCTGCAACTGTATAGTAACTGTATCCGTAATTAAAAAGTTTATTCGGAGTAAAAATTAGATTAATATATAGCAACAATCAAATTATGTATACACTAAAATAAATTATTAAAATTAATTATTAATATAAAATAAATATTAAAAGTAAATTCAATAATACATATATTTTATATATAAATATATAATGACTGATTTTAATTTATAGTATTTTGGATATAGTAGAGCTAGAGTGGATATCGAGTGCTGAAGAAGTAAAGACTGCAGTGTGAGATTGTGAGTCATCAAAAGCATCAGGAAGCGATGGGTATAACATGAATTTTATCAAGAAATGTTGGACAGAAGTTGGGAGGAAATTTACGGAAGTAGTGTTGGGATTCTTCCAAACAGTTGTGCTGCCAAGGGGCTCGAACGTCACCTGGGTGGCATTGGTACCGAAATTCATTGGAGCTATAGAAATTAAAGACCTTAGGCCAATTAGTATGGTAGACTGTGTATACAAGGTCATATCTAAGGTGCTGGTCCGGAAGATGAGGCATGTGATGCCAGGACTAGTGGGCGAGACTCAGAGTGCTTTTGTACAGGGAAGGAAAATCCATAATGGGGCTTTGATAGCTTGCGAAACTGTACATTGGTTGAAGTCAAGATAAAGGAGCTCAGCAATAATTAAACTGAATTTCCAAAAAGCGTATGATAGAGTCAGATGGAGTTTTTTGGATATAGTGCTGCAGAAGATGGGCTTTGGGCATAGGTGGCGGGAGTGGATTAAGGAGTGTGTATGTTCTGTGTCTATGTCAGTTCTTGTTAATGGAACCGCTACTGAACCTTTCAAAATGAAGAGGGGTCTACGACAAGGAGATCCTCTGTCTCCCTTTCTGTTTGTCCTAGTTGTTGATGTTCTTCGTAGGATGATTGGAGAGGCGATGAGGAATGGGCGCATATGTCCACTATTGGTTGGACGATATCACATTGAATTATCGCATCTACAGTTTACAGACGACACTATTCTCTTTTGCCCTCCAGAGGAAGAGACCATACGGAATTACAAGCTTCTTCTTCGCTGCTTCGAACTGATGTCTGGGTTGAGCATTAATTTCGAGAAGTCCAGCTTCATTCCGGTTAATTGTAAACAGAGTTGGGTGCGGATGATGTGTCGCCTGTTGGGATGTAAGGAGGCCTCCCTCCCTGTTCGGTATCTTGGCATCTCTTTGGGAGCGAACTCGCGGCTAATGAAGACATGGAAACCAGTGATTGATAAGGTGGAAGAAAAGCTTAGTCTGTGGAAAGCCAAGACTCTCAATATAGCGGGTAAGCTGATTCTCATAAAATCTATTCTTAACAGCTTGCCTATATACTATCTAAGCTTGTACAAGTTGCCTAGGGCTGTAGCGGAGAAGTTGATAGCCTTACAAAGATGGTTCTTGTGGAGTAAAGAGGACGGGAGGACCGGTATGCCACTTGTGAGATGGGAGGTAGTGATGGCTCCGAAAAAGGCGGGTGGGTTGGGAGTGGGTGATGCCATGCTGCGAAATACGGCAATTCTGTTTAAGTGGTGGTGGTGGTTTACGAAAGAGGACTGCCTCTTATGGAAGAAAGTAGTGTGTTCTTGTAATAGCATGAGTCCTGCTGAGATGCTGCATGGGCAACCTGTGCCTCAAAGAGGGGGCCCTGGAAGGATATATGTCAGCTTCGGATAAGGGAACCACAGATAAGGGAGAAGATGATCAGAGGATTGGCAATGGACGTAGGGAATGGCAGAACAACCCGATTTTGGGAAGATGTCTGGATACCTGGTGGGGTCTTGAAGGAGATGTTCCCAAGACTATTCTCGGTCTCAAACCTTAAAGGATCGATTATTGAAGACTGTGGGTTTTGGGATGGATTAGAGTGGATATGAAGCTTCTAGTGGAGGAGATAGCTATTTCAATGGGAGCTGGAGCTTTTGAACAAACTCCATGAGATCTTACTGACATTAAAGCTAACGTCTGAGAGGGAGGATAGGGTCGTCTGAAATTTTGATAGATTTGGCATTTTCTCAACTAAATCCTTTGTGCAGGTGATGCAAGAAGCGGTCCTCCCGGAGGAAATAACGAGCTATAGCTTTACTAGTGCTGTTTGGCGAGGCTTCGTCCCGCCCAGGGTTGAACTGTTCACTTGGTTTGTGTTGATTGAGAGGGTGAATACTAAAGAATGTCTATCCGGACTAGGTGTTATTGGTCAGCGTGATAATTTGTGTGCTTTATGCAGTAAGGCTATTGAGTCCGCTTTTCATCTGTTTGTTGGGTGCGAGATCACTTAGCAAGTGTGGAGCGCGTGGCTGTTCGCCCTTGGAAGGTCATGGACCATACCAGGTACACTGAATCAACACTTTGAGAGTTGGACGCATGCGGCACAGAGAAAGAGTGAGAGAAAAAGGTGGTTGGTTGGATTCTTTACTGTCATTTGGGCAGTTTGGCTAGAGAGGAATGATCGAGTATTCAATAATCATGGCTTAGGAGTCGTGGAAATAATCAACAAGTCCTTCATGTTCTCTGATGAGTGGCTTGGTAGTGCTCTCTTTGGTTGTTGATGACAATGCCGAAGATGACGAGGAGTTGATACCACTATTGAGATTGTTAGTCATGTTTGAAATTTGATTTTTACTTCTGTTCTTGACTCTAGTTGCTCCACTGTACTGTGTTGAGCGCGTTTTAATTCAAAAAAAAAAAGTATTTTGGATATAGTAAAACCATTTCAGTTATCATCATCTTAGAACGTTAGAGATGTGCAGTCATTGCAAAGAGTGACTGTATTTGAATCATTTCCGCTATATATACATGCTCTATCCTTAACCTAAATTGTTGGTGCGAGATATATGGAGACTACTATATACTACTATTAGTGATGGTTTGTTGGATATTTATCAAGATGTTACACAACACATATAATCAAGAGGCCAAGTTTGAACCGACACATGATGAATGATGATGAGAGATTAAATACGTATTTTAGTCTCTAAATTCACATCATTATTTAATTTGGTCTTTGAAATTTAAAATTATTTATACTAGTCTTATAAATTAAATCCGGATACTAATATGGTCTTTCAATTTTTTTCGGCGATAACTAGATAAACGGGATGCTGAAATAGTATCCTCTCTACCACACTAAATAATGAGTAAATGATGTCGTTTATCCTTGATGCTTAAACAAGTTAGAAATAAAGAATTGTAAAGGTAGAGAAAAAGAATACTTTATTTTGGATCTTCATCGTTTCTTCTCCCTTTATATATAAAGCAACAACATTTATGACTTATTTGGATACCAAGAATAAATGACGTCGTTTACTCATCATCTAACGTGGCAGGAAGGGTGTCATCTCAGCGTTCTGTTTGTCTAGTTATCACCAAAAAGAGTTGAAAAATTATATTGGTGTCCAATCTTAAATCTGAAAGACTAATATAAATAATTTTAAATTTTAAAAATTAAAATGAATAATCGCATGAATTTCAGGATCAAAATAGAAATTTAGTCGATTATGGGAACAAGATGTTTTTCCCGTCACCACTCAACAATCAAATGGGAGCATGGAACTAATAAGGTGCAATAGTATTACACAGATAAACACGGTACGATAAGAAAAAGATAATATAAAGTGATACATATATATTGGAATCTCAGACATTTTTGTTCTCCAATAACATTCAAATATAACATTATTGTTCAGACAATACGTGATGGTACGTAGCATATTTTTAAGTAAAGCTACTAACCACTAATCTCCTGTAGAGGTTAAGAATCGCCCACCGTACCCCCTTTATATCCTCAATATCTATCTAAAAGTTGGATGTTTATATGAAAATCTAACTTGACCTAATAATTAAAACAAGAGTTAAATATATTATATATATATGGCTTATTTGTTATTAATTAGTAGCAGTAAAAGTTTAGATGTGAACATGAGGATATGAAAAAAATTATTTTATAGTTAATCATTATATATTATTTCAACATCTGAAAGATTTTAATTTCAAAAAAAATAATTATCAAATTAAGAAAGGATAATTTATAATCTAAAAGATAACAAAAGTTTGACAAATTTCACAAAATATCTCTTGAAAGAAGATAAAGTTCAACAAATTTTATATATCAAGTCATACAACTTTAACAAAATTGGCGAAAATTATCAAATTTTTATACCATTTAAGGACTCATTGGTGACTTTATTTATTTACTTTTCATTTTAGAACAATCTTGCTTGAGATTTTTAAAATCTTTTTAAGTGTGAAAAAGGTAATTTATCCAATAACTTATTATCATCATTTGTGCATTGGCCCTATTCAGAAAAAGTGTCTACAGTTTGTCCTTCATTCACCAGAGGTTCTACAGTGTGATTTGAATGAACTAGCTAGATATGATATCAAGATATATGGCCAGAAATAACTTTTTCCTGCTTTGTACCAATAAACGTTCCAACCAGTTAAATATAGGGCTAATCCGTTAAAAAAAAAAAAAATCCACAAAACATGTAATTCTTACTTATTTTTTCACTCTTAATGAGAGTACCATGCGTATCACTGTCACCCTTAAATATAGATGAGTCCTATGATGTCTTTGTAACTTATTTATTAAAATAAAAAATAAAATATTTAAAGTAAAAAGTAAATTATATAAAATTTATTAAATATTATTTATTTACTCTTTTTAATAATTTAAGTACAATGTGATAGGCATTATAGCATTCACCTTAAATATATTATAGTTATTCTAAAATTTTTAAGGCAGGTTGAAACCAAATCATAGATTCTATTTTTTTAGTTGTCATGTTTTAATTTGATAGACTAAAAACTAATTTATCACAGATCTAAACTCTATTTAAGAGTCTACCATTAGTTAATGAATTACTGCATATACAACACAAAATTTAAATCTCTAATACTTATTTAAACAGATGAGTGAGCTGATTATTCGACAAACTCAAATTGGTTAAATCAGATTATAGATTATTGATTTCAAATTTGCTAGTAATTAATCGAGATGCATGACATCCATATTCACTTGGCATTAACTATGATGAGTAGAAGTAATTAAGTGGTGTACAATGATCCTGGTGTAGATAGAAGATAGAAGCTATATTTGATGGCCGTTAAACCAATTTGGCTATTGGATGCAAACTTGTTAATTGTTATATAATACTAGTCAAGTTCTTAGAGAAACGATTATTAGAGGTCCTCTTTTTTCTAAGGCAGGCTTAACAACCATTCTGCATAATCAACACATACACCTTTCTTTGATGAAATTTATTTTGATTTATTGTGTTGAAATCTAATAATTAAATATACCCACTTGCAACCAACACAGTAGTACTTTAGAAGTGGTAAGGTATAGTTGAAAATCTAGGTCATAGATGACTCATCATCATGCTATCGTATTCATCTTTGCATGGCCATTTGCCTTTGTTGGTTGAGGTTATACTATATATGAAATACGTGTAGCATATGAACAATATAATTGCAATGAAGACCTTGCAAAGATTCCAACCTTGTGTAGACCAATTAATATAATTAAGTGATGATAATTCTAGTAAGACTCTAGCACGCTGACTTATCTAGTTAATTAGTGACTAAAACTTATTAGCTTGGAGCTGTCAAAGCAAACAACCAATTAAAGGTGATCACATTTGTCTTGAGTAACAAAATTGTCGTCATTAAAACTTAGAAATGGAAAAAATTACTTTAATTTAAGATAAGGATAAAATAATATAACTCTATCTTATATCTTATGTGTTAGATCTCGTTGTTAATTATACATTTTTATGTTTTCTTTCTTTCTATCGTGAGATATTTACCAAACTAGCAAAGAGTATAGAAGAATGAAGTCTAAGCATTTTAGTAATAGAATTAGAAGGATAGGAGTACCATGCACTCGTTAAGAAGTTGAATCTCACTGTGGAGACAATGAGAAATTTTGACAATATGTATAATGGGCTAATTATTTAATTCAATAGAGATAAATAATAAAAATCTCTCCATAGATTATCCTAAATTCAAAAATTTTCATTCAGTTATTTTACATTAAATTTTAAATTTTAAATTCCTCAGTTTTAAATTTTAAATTTTTAAAAAAATCCAATTAATTATTTCAAAAAAAATAATCATCCAAAATTCTAATTTACCAAATCATTTCACTCCAATATCCTCTTCTTTTTTTAACCGACGGCCATCCCATCACTTTCGCTACTTGGTTTGCTACACACCACTCGCCCTTAGTAAAAATAACCATCCACATAAGAATAAAAATAATCATCCATTTACCTAATGAATTGAACATCCAACATATTTTAATTATATATAACTAAACTCAATCCAGTCAAAACAATAATCTGCGTAAAAATTAAAATAACCATCCGCATACCTACTAAAATGACAATTTTAAATTTACCATTAAAATAGAAGAAGAAGGAGATGAATAAATAGGAGAAGCAACCATGATCATCCAACAATTTAATTTTTATTAAAAAAAAGAAAAAAATATATAATTTGTCACGTGAATTTTATGATTTGATTTAACCATAAAAAAAAAAAAAAAAAACTTGAACAGATGAGGAGAAGACGATGACAGTAGATGTGAGGGAGCGTCCAATGATCCTGCCTTCAACTGGCTGACAAAGGAGGCAGGAGCCAGGCAGACGCGCATACCGTGCAGGTTACAGCGTGGAGACAGGCTGGCGAATGAGGTTGGATGCTGCAGTTCTGATCGGCGTTGATGAAGGGTTCAGGTCACGCGGCACCGCGGTGGTGGATGTTGAACAGCGACCGTACACCGGTCTGGCGATGAGAGAGGATGAGAGAGGATGAAGAGGGAGAGAGAATAAGGAAGACCAGTTGGAGGTGTTCGTAACTATTTGGAGGTATTCGTAACTATTTGGAATCCTTATTTACTTTGTATTTAAAATTGGAAATAATTTTATAATTAATTAATTTAATTATCATTTAATATTAATTTAAAAAATATTTTTATTATACACATTATAAACTAATTACATTGGCTCCTCATACTTTCTCCAACAAATTTTAATAAGTAATAATTAAGGACTTTGAGTGAATAAGAATAACGTGTTCAAGTGTTCAATTCATATAGCTGTAAGATTCTAAATAAACCTTATAATTAATAGGCTTGTATACAAAATAATATATCTACGTAAAAAAATAGTTATTAAATTAATTATTATGTATTTATATATATTTATATGTATTATTTTATACATTCTGAATATATATTTTTAATAGTCTGCGCATAAAATATGCTCAAGTTTAGATGAACTTAGTTAACTAAAATGATTGGATGTCGAGTAATTTTGTATTTTTAATTTTAGTATATGCTTTATATGAGTAATTAATTGTTTATGTAGATGTAATAAATATGATTGTATAATTATATTTGTTTATTACAATTTATAGTTCAATCAGTGAATCAAATATTTTTCAACCAATATTAACTTTTTTAAAATTATTTTTTAATTCTAAATTTTGAATTTTAATATTAATTTTTAAACTTTAAATTTTAAATATTAAACACTAAAATATCCAAAAAGTGAAAAAATAGTAATTTTATAATAAAAAATTGATTAATATTAATTAATTAAAAGTTAATTCTCTAATTGTATTAGGAAATTACTACGTTATTAGTACCTTTATATATATATATGTAATTGAGAAATTGTCAAGTGACTTATAAATTAAAACTAAAATTTTTTAAAAGATTTAAAATATTGATTAGATAAAAAATACTGATATTTTGATAAAAAAAAAAAAAGGCTAAAACAATAAATTATATCATTTAAAATCATATTCTTAAAAAGTTTTTTTTAATGCATAAATGAAACACCACTATTCCTTTTTTTATTTCTCTATCTCTTGGCAATCGAGTTAACATAAAGTGGTAAGACAATATATATATATTTTACTAGGTGTGTGAACTTAGTAAAAGTACCCAAAATCTTTAGAGACTACAGAATGCAAGAATCTTGCAGCAGTAGTAGAGTAAGAATAGATTTCTTAATATAGTAATTTATATTAATAAATTATTTGATAATTGTGCGATTTGTTTGTTACAGTACTTTGCTGCGATAAGCCTACATAACTTATGTCTAAGAATGGAAAGTCACCTAAATAATAAAATAAAATATATTCTGTTGTGTCTTAAATTTGTCAAAATTTTTTAAAATATATTATATTTTATTTTATTTTAATTTTATTCTAAAAAAATTTTATTTGTATCAAATATACTCTTAATAGTTAATATTTTAAAAAATTTAAGACTAATTTAATAATAATTTTAATTCAAAAAGATAACTTTTAACATAAGCAAACTAACTATAAAATTTAGTTAGTAATTCTAATTGTGAGGTATTATTATTGGATTAGTCCTAATTTTTTAAAAATTTAATTACTAAAAATATATTTGATATAAATAAAAAAAATTTTAAAAAAATTTAAAATAAAATTTAAAAATATTTTTAAATTAAATATTCAACAAATTTTAAGGGGAAAAAAAAGTATACTCTACCTTAAATAACAATAGAACTCTACTACTTACACTAGGGACAAAAAAATTCAGTATTTTTCGTAGAGATATATATAAAGTGTCATGTGAGAAACAAGATTTATGGAGAGAAATCCAAAAGCAACAAATGTGAGTAAGATGATTGATGAGCCACTATTTTATGACTTAATTTCTATTGAATTGAGTGGATTTTATCAACTATTTTCACACTTATTCATGTAAATTGCATGTTTTTAAGTTTTTTTCCGAATTTTGTGCTATGATTGAAAACATGCTTTCTAGGCCTTTAAATTACTAATTTCTAATCCTCTCATATTACCATTCGATGTCGTAATGCTTTTGTTGAGTGATTATAGGATTTATAGAGTAGGAATAACATAGAGGATGAAGAGGAAGCATGCTAAAGTGGAAGGAACACAAGAATTTGAAGATTTGAGAAGTTGGAACCGACGCGCGCGCATGGCTGAAGTGTACGCGTGATCAAGCCATCTTCCAAATGAGTAGGAATTGAAATTTGGCCCAATTTCAAGCCCGAAAATGACGACAATACGAAGGGAATTGAGCTGAGACAGAAACTCTTCACTTTAGTTTTAGTTTTAGTTTTAGTTTTAGTTTTGAATTCTAATGAGAGAAACTCCTACTTCTCTCTAGGGTTTTTAGTTTTCTTAGTTTGTTTTCAATTGGATCTTGAGAGAAACTGCTACTACCTTCATTTCTAGTATTTTCCTTTTGGGTTTTGTTCTTTAATTTTCTTAGTACTCTTTTCAATTTAGTTATCTTGAATTCAGGTTTGGATCTTGTTACTCTTGAATTTTGTTAATGCATTGAATTATTTTCATATCCATTATTATTGATTGTTTTATTATTATTGATTATTGTTAGTGGTAATTTGAATTGAATTATTTTCCTAGTTTTTATCATGTCTTTTATCTTTACTCACCAAGTATTTGAGGAAATATCGTCTATGATCATGGAATAGATTTCCTTGCTTGGTTTGGGGTTGAGTAATTGGAGCCACTTGAATTGTTATATTCAAGTGTTGATTAGTAATTGAAGATTCCAATTAGCTTGAACCTCACCAACTCTAGCTCTTCTCTGTGAAGTGACTAGGACTTGTGAGCTAAAGTTAATTGTGTTCATGATGGAGGATTTTCGTCGGTATAGAATTTTCACAAAAATAGTTGCGTTGTAAGTATAGTTCTAAACCAACAATGAATCCTCACATCAAAGTTTAATATGATTGTTATTAGTTCAACCCCAATAAAATAACCGAGAGTATTAATCACGGATCGTTCTCCCTAGGAATTCAATGAAGTGCTTTATTATTGGCTATGAAGGAATGTTTTGGGGTTTTTGTAATAAGGAACAAGAAATGTAAATAGTAAAAGAAATAAACTAATAACTAAGAAAGCTATTGGTAAGAAATGAGAACTAGAAGTCCTATCCTCATTATCATCATCAATTGTGACAAGAATTATCCATTGCTCCCACTTAGTTAACCTCTAACTTTGAAGGAAAGTCAAGTGGATATAATCAACTTGAGTCCACAAGTCCTAGTCAAATCATAGTGAACGACTAGCTTTAGTGAAATTCAAGTCAACTAGCAACTTCCAATTATCAATCAACAAAAGAGTTTGATAACTCAAGAGTCTCCAATTACTCAACCCAAGGCAAGAGGAGAAAAATCTACACTAAAATCCAACCAAGAATTTTATCAAACACTTGGAAGGCATAAAAGAAAAGTATAGTAAAATGACAAGAAATATAAAACCTAACACTACCAAATGTAAGGAAATAACAAGAACAAAGCAATTAAACTATAAAGGAACATAAAACATAAATTGCATTAATTGAAATCAAAGGGAACAAAAGTGCATGAACATAAAAATAACTAGAATAAGAAATTAACAAAAGGAACTAAAAGAGTAAAGATGTAGCAACAAGAAATTGAAAGGAAGAGTAGATGAAAACAAGAATTAAAATCTAGATCTAAGAAGAGATTTGAATCTAATTTACCCTAATTCTAGAGAGAAGAGAGAGCTTCTCTCTCTAGAATTCTAATCTAAAACATGATAAAAACTAAACTATGACTACTTCTTTTCTTCCCCTTCAATCCTTGGGTTCAATAGCATCAGAAATGAGTTGGATTGGGACCAAAATACTTCAAAAATTGCTGGCCACGAATTGCCTTAAGTGACTTACGCTGCTCCTGCGACGTTCACGCATGGGTGACGTGTGCGCGTCGCCTAAATGCAAGGCAACTATAAAAAATTTTATATCATTTTGAAACCCCGGATGTTAGCTTTCCAACGCAACTGAAACTGCCTCATTCGGACCTCTGTAGCTCAAGTTATGATCATTTTAGTACGATGAGATCAGGATTGACAGTTTAGCGATTCCTTCGTTTCTTCATGAGTTCTCCATTTTTGCATGCTTTTTCTTCATTCCTTCAATCCAATCATTGCCTTCTAAACCTGAAATCACTCAAACAAACATATCAAAGCATCGGATGGAATTAAAGTGAAATAAAATTTATCAATTTTTTGGGCCTAAAAAGCATGTTTTCACTCTTAAGTACAATTTAAGGAGAATTTATAAAACCATGCTATTTTAGCGAATAAATATGGGAAAAGTTGATAAAATCCTCTAAATTCAACACAAGATAAACCCTAAAAATGGAGTTTTTCAGTTCACTTGACTTTTCTTCAATTGTTAGAGGATAACTAAGTGAGAGCAATGAGCATTTACAATCACACTTGGAAAATACAATGAGGATAGAAATTCCGATTCTCACCCCTAACTAAGACCTTTTTATATTGATTAATTATCAACTCTTTCTAGTTATCTATTGCTCTAATTTCTAGTTACTTATTTTTCTTGTTATCAACTTCGAAAAAATCTCCAAAAAATCCTAACCAATAATTTGCATCTTGTGTCAACTCCTAGGAAAAACAATTTAAGATTCTACTCCCAGTTCTTGATTTTATTTGTGACACACATTTTAATTTTGACTAACAGAAATCTCGTCCGTTGAGACTATACTTTACAACATTAATTTAAAAAAATACTTTTTAGTAATTTTTGACCGACATTTATCCGCTTGACAATAATAATAAGCTAATTGGGTTCTTACCCTTTTTTTTAGTCTAAAGTTTAGTGGAAACTTTGCAAAAAAAATATATTTCATTAGATTTGTTTAGATGACAGAACTTTCTCTCGTGCTGTAAATAATAATAATAAATCGACGAACAAATATTCAATTTTTTTACTATTATTTAATTACATACTTTTCTTGAAAGATTTTTCAGGTGAGTACTTTGAATATTTAACCAAAAAAAATGTGAGTAACATTTTAAATTTTTAATGATGCGATTAAATGTGTGTGTGGATATATAGTAAAATAAAATTAAATGTAATAAATACTGTAGTTGTTTAATCATATTGAAATATGTCAGAACTTTTAAAACATTTAAATCAATTTCATTAATTAAACAATGGTCATACAAATTTTTAATTTGTACCATATTCATATTACTAATTAAACGCAAAACTAATTAAATCTTAATTTATTTAACAAGATTATTCTTCTAAAAAAAGTGAATTTAAAATAGAATTTATCTTCATTACTATACAAATTAAAAGCACATATTATGGAAAAACACTATCCCAAAAAAAAAGCAAAATGCCGTCATATTTAACATCAGATTTAACGTTACACATTAGCATTGGTTTTACCGATGGATTTATGAACATTTTTAAAATAGAATTCATCAGGTCAAATCGTTATCGACAGATTTTTGATTCCAATAGTAAATTCGTCGGTAATAATTGGAGAAAAAGCAGAAATAATAGACATGAAATGTATCGTGGTATTTACCAGTAGAAAATTTCACCGATAAACCCATTTTAGTGGAACATTGTGTTTTGGTAACCGCAATGCATTACCATCGGATTTATTTGCCGGTAAATCCGACGGTAACAAGCCCTAAAATTGAAAGCGCGAACCCACTCCCCCTTCATTTCTAAATCTCCTTTCTTTTTCTCCCTAACCTCCCTTCTCCCTCTCTCTAACCATTTCCTCTCCCCGCCGCCGGCCCCTCTTGTTGCCGCCTCCTCTCTCCCTCACCGAAATCAGCCCGTTCCTTCCTCCTTTCCTCTCTGTCAGCCGCGACTCTCTCTCTCTCTCTCTCTCTCTCTCTCTCTCTCTCTGTTCGTGTGCCGCCATTGCCGTCCAGCACCACCATTGCATCTCCCTCTCCTGAGTTCTTCTTCCTCTATTCGCTCCTCAGGTTCTATGGTCACTCTTTTTCTTTGTTGAAGTTAATTTAGGATTTAGTTATTATGTTAATTTAGGATTTAGGATTTGATTATTATATGCTAATTTAGGATTTATGATTAAGTTAATAGATTTAGTTATATATTAATTTAGGATTTAGAATTTGATTATTATATGTTAATTTAGGATTTAGGGTTAAGTTAATTATTAATTTAGGATTCAGTTATATGTTGATTTAGGATTTGGGATTTGATTATTATATGCTAATTTAGAATTTAGGATTTAGAATTTAATTATTATATGCTAATTTAGGATTTAGAGTTAAGTTAATTGTTAATTTAGGATTTAAGATTTGGTTATTATATGCTAATTTGATTATTGTATACTCTGCTGGATATGTTGTGAATTTAATTGAGTTTTGTTGAGTGATGTTGTGGATTGAGGTTGGTTGAATTTGTAGAAACTGTGAAGGTGGATATATGTCCAATTTTAGGGGAAGTTATGTAAATTTTTTTTTTGAAATAACGTAAATGTTGAAGGATTTGGGTACTATATATGCTGATTAGTGGGTCTTGTGATCGTGGTAGAGGGAGGATTTCCACTAAATCCCCAGGGAATGCTCAGTCATCGCCCTCTACCCCGACTATCCGTGACTCCTGTAATGTCACAGGCGGGTCCAGAGGACTAGCAATTCTCATGGTCCCGAACCTGAACTACATGCTTTCTTTTGCTACGCCTCCCTACAGATCTAGCGACAGAGCCTACAGTGGGTGATTCATCTAATGCATCCCAATAGGATACTCCTCCACCACCGCCATTATACGAATTCGGATTTGGCCTGATGGCATGCAGGCGTTAGTTATTAATATTTTAATGTCTTTTATACAGATTTAAGTTTATGTATTTTTATGTGTTTTATTAATCTTAAGTTTTTTTTGATAGGTTTACACAGAACAACAATGCATATCCACAGGAAATCTCCGAGGTGATTGAGTCCATGTACGACCACCCATGGCCGAGCTACATGAAGATCCCTGCTGAGACCAGAGAGCGATGATTTTTAAAGTGGGCAGTAAGAACCCAATGTTGTTGAATTAACTAATTGGTGCACAAATTGTGAATCACACTTTTCACAATGCGTACCACTAACCAGCAAGTGCACTAGGTCGTCCAAGTAATACCTTACGTGAGTAAGGGTCGAATCCCACGGAGATTGTTGGTTTGAAGCAATCTATGGTTATCTTGTAAATCTTAGTCAGGAAGTCAATTATGTTTATCAGTTGAATTGTGAATAACCAGTAGAGCATAAATTAAAAGTTACTTGTTGTGCAGTAATGGAGAATATGTTGGAGTTTTGGAGATGCTTTGTCCTCTGAATCTCTGCTTTCCTCTGTCTTCTGATTCACGCACGCACGTCCTCCTATGGCAAGCTGTGTGTTGGTGGATCACCGTTGTCAATGGCTACCTTCCATCCTTCCAGTGAAAACTACGCTCACGCGCTCTGTCATAGCACGGCTAATCACCGGTTGGTTCTCGATCCGGTTGGAATAGGATTTACTATCCTTTTGCGTCTGTCACTAACGCCCAGCCTTCAGGAGTTTGAAGCTCGTCACAGTCATTCAATCATTGAATCCTACTCGGAATACCACAGACAAGGTTTAGACTTTTCGGAGATAGAACGGAGGTGGTTGTCAGGCACACGTTCATGGTTTGAGGAAGGTGATGAATGTCACGGGTCATCACCTTCATCACAGTTAAGCGCGAATGAACATCTTAGATAGGAACAAGCGTGTTTGAATGGAAAACAGAAATACTTGCATTAATTCATTGAGACACAGCAGAGCTCCTCACCCCCAACAATGGGGTTTAGAGACTCTTGCCGTCAGAGAATACAAGGGTTAGATCTGAAATGTCATGAGATACAAAATAAGTCTCTAAAAGTTGTTTAAATACTAAACTAGTAGCCTAGGGTTACAAAATATGAGTGGACTATGATGGATGATGCAGAGGTCCACTTCTGGGGCCCACTTGGTGTGTGCTGGGGCTGAGATTTAAGTGAGTCACGTGCAGAGGCCATTTGTGGAGTTGAACGCCAGTTTTTATGCCAGTTTGGGCGTTCAACTCCAGTTTTTGATCCTTTTCTGGCGCTGGACGCCAGAATTGGGCAGAGAACTGGTGTTGAACGCCAGTTTACGTCGTCTATCCTTGTGCAAAGTATGGACTATTATATATTGCTGGAAAGCCCTGGATGTCTACTTTCCAACGCAATTGGAAGCATGCCATTTCGAGTTCTGTAGCTCCAGAAAATCCACTTTGAGTGCAGGGAGGTCAGAATCCAACAACATCAGCAGTCTTTTTTCAGCCTGAATCAGATTTTTGCTTAGCTCCTTCAATTTCAGCCAGAAAAATACCTGAAATTACAGAAAAACACACAACTCATAGTAAAGTCCAAAAATATGAATTTTTCCTAAAAACTACTAGAAATAGACTAAAAACTAACTAAAACATACTCTAAACTATATGAAATTATCCCCAAAAAGCGTATAAAATATCCGCTCATCACAACACCAAACTTAAACTGTTGCTTGTCCTCAAGCAACTAGACAAATAAAATAGAAGACTAATAGGTTGAGAAGCAATAATATCTCAGAGTTTTTGATTGAAGCTCAGATTCTAATTAGATGAGCGGGACTAGTAGCTTTTTGCTTCTGAACAGTTTTGGCATCTCACTTTATCCATTGAAGCTCAGAGTGATTGGCATCTATAGGAACTCAGAATTCAGATAGTGTTATTGATTCTCTTAGTTCAGTGTGATGATTCTTGAACACAGCTTCTTTATGAGTCTTGGCCGTGGCCCTAAGCACTTTGTTTTCCAATATTACTACCGGATACATAAATGCCACAGACACATAACTGGGTGAACCTTTTCAGATTGTGACTCAGCTTTGCTAAAGTCCCCAATTAGAGGTGTCCAGAGTTCTTAAGCACACTCTTCTTTTTGCTTTGGACCTTGACTTTAACCACTCAGTCTCAAGTTTTCACTTGACACCTGCACGCCACAAGCACATGGTTAGGGACAGTTTGGTTTAGCCGCTTAGACCAGGATTTCAGTCCTTTAGGCCCTCCTATCCACTGATGCTCAAAGCCTTGGGATCCTTCTTAATTGCCCTTGCCTTTTGGTTTTAAGGGTTATTGGCTTTTTCTGCTTGCCCCCTTTTTTTTTTTTTCTGCAAGCTTTGTTCTTTGATGCTTTTTCTTGCTTCAAGAATCATTTTGATGATTTTTTTCAGATTATCAATAACATGTCTCATGTTCATTATTCTTTCAAGAGCCAACATATTTAACAGTCTTAAACAACAAATTCAAAAGACATATGCACTGTTCAAGCATTCATTCAGAAGATAGAAAGCATTGCCACCACATTTAAACAATTAGAATTTGTTTTATTTAAACTTGAAATTTTATTGCTTCTTATTCAAAAGATCTACTACTTTATTCATGTTTAATGATGATGAGAAAAATAAACTATAGCTTAATTGGAGATAAAATCAAAATAGATACTAATTACTACCATATGACTTCTAAGGTACTTTTTATAAGGACACTGTCACAGAGTTAAGGCAGAAATTGGAAATTAACAACCTTTATTTTGGGGGTATGGGGGTTTCTCTGATCCTTGGGAGGCTTGGTATCACAGAAGACTTTTGGCGCTTCAGTTCCCTTAAGTCACGTCCCTGCTCCTCTTGTTCTTTAAGCATATGGGTCAGCATTTGACTGTGTTCCTTCTGTTGTTTTATTATTTGCTCCATAGCTTCCTGTATCTTGGTGACAGACGTCTCAAGATATTCCCAATATTCTGCTTGAGGAATCTCTGGGAGGAATTCCTGTGCTCTTTTCTTGATATGATCCTCCTGTGCTTGTTGTCTCTCCATTGATGCTTTGGTGATTGACTTTTCAATTAGGATATATTCAGTTATTCCCATCTTGACTCCAGCGTCCTTGCAGAGCAGAGAAATCACGCTTGGATAAGCCAACCTGGCCTCTCTTAAATTTTTGTTAGCAATCTTATAGAGCTCTGTTGAAATCAGCTGATGAACCTCCACTTCCTTTCCCATCATGATGCAATGAATCATCACTGCTCTTTTAACTGTGACTTTCAGAACGGTTACTGGTGGGCAACAGAGAACGCCCATTGAAGTCCAGCCATCCTCTGGCAACTGGTTTGAGATCCTCCCTCTTGAGTTGATTTGGGACGCCCTTTGTGTTGGTGGTCCACCTGGCTCCAGGGATACAGATGTCCTCTAGAATCTTATCCAGGCCAATGTCTGCTCTCATCATCCTTCTGTTGAAGGAGTCTGGATCATCCTTTAGCTGAGGTAGCTTTAGTATCTCTCTGATCTTGTCAGGGGTGGTATGAACAATTTTTCCCCTGACCATGGTCCGAAATTCGTAGCAGGCAGTTCCAGATAGTCTTTGCTTGTCAGTCTGCCACATATTAGCATAGAACTCCTGGACCATGTTCCTTCCTACCTTCGTTTCAGGATTAGCTAGGACTTCCCAGTTCCTGATTCGAATTTGCTCCTGGATCTCCGGATATTCGTCTTCTTTCAGATCGAATCTAACTTCCGGGATCACTAATCTCAGACCCATTACTTTAAGATAATGGTCTGAATGTTCTTTAGATAAGAACTTCCCTTGATTCCAAAGTGGTTTTGGAACGCTCTCTTTCTTGCCTCTAGGAGTGTATTGCTTCCCTTTGGGAGCCATGATCTTAGTGATTTCGGAAAAACACACCAAACTTAGAGGTTTGCTTGTCCTCAAGCAAAAGTAATGAAAGGAGAGGGATAGAAGGAGATCGAGGTGCACTTATTGATGGAGGAGGGGGGAGGCCGAACCCAATTTTAAAGGGGTGGGGGGTGGCTTTTTCGAAAAAATTGGAAGAGATAAGATAAAAAGATTGAGTTGAAAAAGATAAGATAGAAGATAGAGTTGGATTTTGAAAAGATATGATAGATTTTTGAAAAAGATAAATCTGGATTTTGAAAAAGATAATATGAATATTTGAAAAAGATATGGATTAGTTGAAAAGATTTTTGAGTGAAAAAGATAGATTTGTTTTCAGAAAAGATTTTGAAAAGAGTTGGATTGAATTTGGAAAGATGGATTTTTAGAAATTAAGGATTTTAGAAATCAGGGTTCTTGATATGTTCATGTAAAAATCATGCATTGAAGCATAAAATTTGAAATTAAAATGGAAATACGTGTGGGTTTACTGGATTTGGCTCCTCCCTGTCCTCCTGGCGTTTGAACGCCCAAACACTGCCTGTTTTGGGCGTTCAGCGCCCAAATGCTGATCTCCTGGGCGTTCAGCGCCCAGTTGCTGCCATTCCTGGCGTTCAACGCCCAGTGGGTGGCCATTTCTGGCGTTGAACGCCCAATTTCTGCCATTACTGGCGTTCAGCGCCCAGTGGATGCCCATTTTGGGCGCTGAACGCCCAAAATGCCCCTTTACTGGCGTTTTCTTGCCATTGAGCTCCCTTTCTCTGTTTTGTGTGCAAATTCCTTCTGTAACCCTGTAAACTTGTACAAATGATTCTGTACCTTAGTGTCAGTGAACTTTATATAAACAAATAAAAATAAAAATAGGGCAGAAATGCTTAGAGGATTGATGCCCCATGGCTGGGTTGCCTCCCAGCAAGCGCTTCTTTATTGTCTTTAGCTGGACCTTGCTGAGCTTTTAATCTAGCTTCAGCCTTGAGCAGTCTTGCTCAATGTTGCCTTCAAGATAATGCTTGATTCTCTGTCCATTGACAACGAACTTCTTATCAGAATCAATATCTTGAAGCTCCACATAACCATATGGTGACACACTTGTAATCACGTATGGTCCCCTCCACCGAGATTTCAGTTTCCCGGGGAATAGCCTGAGTCTAGAGTTAAACAACAGGACCTTCTGTCCTGGTTCAAAGATTCTAGATGATAGCTTTCTGTCATGCCATTTTTTTGATTTTTCTTTATAAAGCTTGGCATTTTCGAAAGCTGTGAGTCTGAATTCCTCTAGCTCATTTAGCTGGAGCAATCGTTTTTCTCCTGCTACTTTGGCATCTAAGTTTAGGAATCTGGTTGCCCAGTAGGCCTTATGTTCCAGTTTCACGGGCAAGTGGCATGCCTTACCATACACGAGTTGGTATGGAGAGGTCCCTATAGGGGTCTTGAATGCTGTTCTGTAAGCCCACAGAGCATCATCCAAGCTCCTTGCCCAATCCTTTCTACGGGTATTTACTATCCATTCCAGGATTCTCTTTAATTCTCTGTTAGAGACTTCAGCTTGCCTGTTGGTTTGTGGATGATATGGAGTGGCCACTTTGTGGCGAATTCCATACCGAACCATGGCAGAGTAAAGCTGTTTATTGTAGAAGTGAGTGCCCCCATCACTGATTAACACTCTAGGGACACCAAACCTGCTAAAGATATGTTTCTGGAGGAACTTCAGCACTGTTTTAGTATCATTGGTGGGTGTGGCAATAGCCTCAACCCATTTTGATACATAGTCAACTGCCACCAGAATATAAGTGTTTGAGTATGATGGTGGGAAAGGTCCCATGAAGTCAATTCCTCATACATCAAACAACTCTATTTCCAAGATTCCTTGTTGAGGCATGGCGTAACCATGAGGCAGATTACCAGCTCTTTGGCAACTGTCACAATTACGTACAAACTCTCGGGAATCTTTATAGAGTGTGGGCCAATAGAAGCCACATTGGAGGACCTTGGTGGCTGTTCGCTCACCTCCGAAATGGCCTCCATATTGAGATCCGTGGCAATGCCATAGGATTCTCTGTGCTTCCTCTCTGGGGACACACCTACGGATAATTCCGTCTGCACATCTCTTAAAGAGATAGGGTTCATCCCACAAGTAGTATTTTGCATCAGTAACTAATTTCTTCTTTTGTATTCTATTGTACTCCTTGGGTATGAACCTTGCAGCTTTATAGTTTGCAATATCGGCAAACCATGGTGCTTCCTAAATGGCAAATAGATGCTCATCAGGGAATGTCTCAGAGATCTCAAGAAAGGGGAGGGACGTCCCTTTCACTGGCTCTATCCGGGACAGATGGTCAGCCACTTGGTTCTCTGTCCCTTTTCTGTCTCTTATTTCTATATCAAACTCTTGCAGAAGCAATACCCATCTGATGAGCCTGGGTTTTGAATCCTGCTTTGTGAGTAGATATTTAAGAGCAGCATGGTCAGTATACACAATCACTTTTGATCCTACTAAGTATGATCTGAACTTGTCAATGGCGTAAACCACTGCAAGTAGTTCTTTTTCTGTGGTTGTGTAATTTTTCTGGGCATCATTTAGAACGCGACTGGCATAATAAATGACATGTAGAAGCTTGTCATGCCTCTGTCCCAATACTGCACCAATGGCATGATCACTGGCATCACACATTAACTCAAATGGCAATGTCCAGTCTAGTGCAGAAATGACTGGTGCTGTGACCAGCTTAGCTTTCAGCGTTTCAAACGCCTGCAGGCATGCTGTGTCAAACACAAATGGTGTGTCAGCAGCTAGCAGATTGCTTAGAGGTTTTGCGATTTTTGAAAAATCCTTTATAAACCTCCTATAGAATCCTGCATGCCCCAGAAAGCTTCTGATTGCCTTAACATTGGCATGTGGTGGTAATTTTTCAATTACCTCTATTTTTGCTTGATCCACCTCTATTCCCTTGTTTGAGATTTTATGCCCAAGAACAATTCCTTCAGTCACCATGAAGTGACACTTTTCCCAGTTTAAAACTAGGTTGGTTTCTTGGCATCTTTTCAGAACAAGTTTCAGGTGATCAAGACAGGAGCTGAATGAGTCTCCATATACTGAGAAGTCATCCATGAAGACTTCCAGAAATTTTTCCACCATATCAGAGAAAATAGAGAGCATGCATCTCTGGAAGGTTGCAGGTGCATTGCATAGCCCAAAGGGCATCCTTCTATAAGCAAACACTCCGGATGGACATGTGAATGCTGTTTTCTCTTGATCCTGGGGATCTACTGCAATCTGGTTATAGCCTGAGTAGCCATCCAAAAAGCAGTAATAATCATGACCTGCTAGTCTCTCTAGCATCTGGTCTATGAATGGTAAGGGAAAATGATCCTTTCTGGTGGCTGTATTGAGCCTTTTGTAGTCAATACACATGCGCCACCCTGTAACTGTTCTTGTAGGAACCAGTTCATTTTTTTCATTATGAATCACTGTCATGCCTCCCTTTTTTGGGATGACTTGAACAGGGCTCACCCAGGGGCTATCAGAAATGGGATAAATAATCCCAGCCTCTAGTAATTTGGTGACCTCTTTCTGCACCACTTCCTTCATGGCTGGATTTAGCCGCCTCTGTGGTTGAACCACTGGTTTGGCATTATCCTCCAGTAGGATTTTGTGCATGCATCTAGCTGGGCTTATGCCCTTAAGGTCACCTATGGACCACCCAAGAGCTGTCTTGTGTGTCCTTAGCACTTGAATAAGTGCTTCCTCTTCCTGTGAATTTAAAGCAGAGCTTATGATTACTGGAAAGGTGTCACCTTCTCCTAGAAATGCATATTTCAAGGATGGTGGCAGTGGCTTGAGCTCTGGTTTAGGAGGTTTTTCCTCTTTCAGAAGAAAGTTCAGAGGCTCTTTCATGTCCCTTGAATCCTCCAAATCAGGCTGAACATCTTTAAAGATGTCTTCCAACTCTGATTCGAGACTCTCAGCCATGTTGATCTCTTCTACCAAAGAGTCAATAAGGTCAACTTTCATGCAGTCTGTTGATGTGTCTGGATGCTGCATGGCTTTGACAGCGTTCAACTTGAACTCGTCATCGTTGACTCTCAGGGTTATTTCCCCCTGTTGGACGTCAATGAGGGATCGTCCAGTTGCTAGGAATGGTCTTCCTAGAATGAGAGTGGCACTCTTGTGCTCCTCCATTTCCAGCACAACAAAGTTAGTGGGAAAGGCGAATGGCCCAACTCTGACAATCATGTCCTCAATCACGCCTGATGGGTATTTAGTGGAACCATCAGCAAGTTGGAGACATATCCGGGTTGGTTTAACTTCTTCAGTTAAGCCAAGCTTCCTGATAGTGGATGCAGGTATTAGGTTGATGCTTGCCCCAAGATCGCATAAGGCTGTCTTGGTGCAATCACCTTCCAATATGCATGGTATCAGAAAACTCCCAGGGTCTTTAAGCTTTTCAGGAAAGCTTTTCAGAAAGACTGCACTGCATTCTTCAGTGAGGAGAACTCTTTCTGTTTCTCTCCACTCCTTTTTATGACTCAAGATCTCTTTCATGAACTTGGCATAAGAAGGTATTTGCTCAAGTGCCTCTGCAAAAGGAATCTTTATTTCAAGAGTCCTTAGATAATCTGTAAAGCGAGCAAATTGCTTATCCTGCTCCTCTTTCCGGAGTTTTTGAGGATAAGGTATCTTGGCTTTATATTCCTCAACCTTAGTGGTTAAAGAAGCCTTTTTATAGGGGTTGTTATCAGCACTTGTGTGTGTCTGATCCCTCACTGGCAATTGAGTACCAGAGTCAGAAGCTGGAGTGACGTTAGACGCCAACTCACTGTCTGTTCCTGGCGCCTGAACGCCAGAAATGTGCCCATTTTGGGCGTTCAACGCTGGATTATGCCCCCTTTGGGCGTTCAACGCCAGATTCTTGCCCATTTCTGGCGTTGAACGCCAATCCTGCCTTGTTTCTGGCGCTGAACGCCAGTTTTGGGCATGGTCTGGGCGTTCAGCGCCAGCCTTCCACCCATTTTCTGGCGTTTTAGTGCCAGAATTATTTTTCCCTGGGCTCTTACTGTCCTCAGGGGAATCTTTGGTGGGTCGCTCATTTCTTGAATTTTTGATGCCTTGAGGTGGGGTATTTAATGTTTTCCCACTTCTTAATTGAACTGCTTGGCATTCTTCTGCTATTTGCTTTGATAGATGCTGCTTTGTTTGCTTAAACTGTTCGTCCATATGTATATTAGCTATCCTTGTCTCCTGTAACCTGTCTTTGAATTCAGCTAGCTGTTTTGTTAGAAAATCTAATTGCTGATTGAATTCAGCAGCTTGTTTTACAGTACTGAATTCAACAGTTACTGTTTTAACCTCTTCATTCATGGAAGGGTTGCTGCTTAGATACAGATGCTGATTCCTGGCAACTGTATCAATGAGCTCTTGAGCTTCTTCAATTGTCTTTCTCATATGGATAGATCCACCAGCTGAGTAATCTAAAGACATCTGAGCTCCTTCTACAAGCCCATAGTAGAAGATGTCTAACTGAACCCACTCTGAAAACATTTCAGAGGGGCATTTTCGTAGCATCTCTCTGTATCTCTCCCAAGCATCATAAAGAGATTCATTATCTCCTTGTTTAAAGCCTTGGATGTCTAGCCTTAGCTGTGTCATCCTTTTTGGAGGGAAATATTGATTCAAAAATTTTTCTGTCAGCTGTTTCCATGTTCTTATGCTGGCCTTAGGTTGGTTATTTAACCACCTCTTGGCTTGATCTTTTACAGCAAATGGAAATAGTAATAGTCTGTAGACATCCTGATCTATTTTCTTATCATGTACTGTGTCAGCAATTTGTAAAAATTGTGCCAGAAACTCTGTAGGTTCTTCCTGTGGAAGACCGGAATACTGGCAACTTTGCTGCACCATGATAATGAGCTGAGGATTCAACTCAAAGCTACTGACTCCAATGGAGGGTATGCAGATGCTACTTCCATATGAAGCAGTAGAGGGGTTAGAATATGACCCCAGAGTCCTCCTGGACTGTTCATTTCCACTTATGTCCATGATGGATCTATGGATATAACTTGGACTGATTTATCTTTTTATTTATTTTATTTTATAAGAAGTAAACACTTAAATAAAATAAAATAACTAAAAAAAATTTGAATTTTGAAAAATAAAATAAATATATATATATATATATATTTTCGTAAAAAAAAATTAAAAATAATTAGTAAAAAAACAGAAATTTTTGAAAAAGAGGGAAGATATTTTCGAAAATTAGAGAGAGAGAGAGTTAGTTAGGTAGTTTTGAAAAAGTTAAGAAACAAACAAAAAGTTAGTTAGTTAGTTGAAACAAATTTTGAAAAGATATTTTGAATTTAGTGAGGAGAGAGAAAAACAATAAGATAGTACAAGATTTAAAATTTTTAGATCTAATGCTCCTTGTTTTTGAAAATTTTGGAGGGAAAACACCAAGGAACACCAAACTTAAAAATTTTAAGATCAAGACACAAGGAAAACTCAAGAACACTTTGAAGATTCACAAGAACACAAGAACATGAAGGAAGAACACCAAACTTAAAATTTTTAGAAAACCAAACCAAAATTTTCGAAAATCAAAGGGAAATCAACAAGAAAACACCAAACTTAAAGTTTGGCACAAGATTTAATAGAAAAAAAAATATTTTTGAAAAAGAAGGTTTTTTAAAAAATATGATAGCCAATTATCATGAACATAAACACCACGTTCTAAATAACTGAGCTATAAATTTAAAGTGTTTTAACAAGGGATAAATAATAAAAGACTCTAAACCAAAAAGAAAAAATTTTTCCTAATCTAAGCAACAAAATAATCCGTCAGTTGTTCAAACACGAACAATCCCCGGCAACGGCGCCAAAAACTTGGTGCACGAATTGTGAATCACACTTTTCACAACGCGTACCACTAACCAGCAAGTGCACTGGGTCGTCCAAGTAATACCTTACGTGAGTAAGGGTCGAATCCCACGGAGATTGTTGGTTTGAAGCAATCTATGGTTATCTTGTAAATCTTAGTCAGGAAGTCAATTATATTTATCAGTTGAATTGTGAATAACCAGTAGAGCATAAATTAAAAGTTACTTGTTGTGCAGTAATGGAGAATATGTTGGAGTTTTGGAGATGCTTTGTCCTCTGAATCTCTGCTTTCCTCTGTCTTCTGATTCACGCACGCACGTCCTCCTATGGCAAGCTGTGTGTTGGTGGATCACCGTTGTCAATGGCTACCTTCCATCCTTCCAGTGAAAACTACGCTCACGTGCTCTGTCACAGCACGGCTAATCACCGGTTGGTTCTCGATCCGGTTGGAATAGGATTTACTATCCTTTTGCGTCTGTCACTAACGCCCAGCCTTCAGGAGTTTGAAGCTCGTCACAGTCATTCAATCATTGAATCCTACTCGGAATACCACAGACAAGGTTTAGACTTTCCGGATTCTCATGAATGCCTCCATCAGTTCTAGCTTATACCACGGAGATTCTGATTAAGGAATCTAAGAGATACTCATTCAGTCGGAGATAGAACAGAGGTGGTTGTCAAGCACACGTTCATGGTTTGAGGAAGGTGATGAATGTCACGGGTCATCACCTTCATCACAGTTAAGCGCGAATAAACATCTTAGATAGGAACAAGCGTGTTTGAATGGAAAACAGAAATACTTGCATTAATTCATTGAGACACAGCAGAGCTCCTCACCCCCAACAATGGGGTTTAGAGACTCATGCCGTCAGAGAATACAAGGGTTAGATCTGAAATGTCATGAGATACAAAATAAGTCTCTAAAAGTTGTTTAAATACTAAACTAGTAGCCTAGGGTTACAAAATATGAGTGGACTATGATGGATGATGCAGAGGTCCACTTCTGGAGCCCACTTGGTGTGTGCTGGGGCTGAGATTTAAGTGAGTCACGTGCAGAGGCCATTTGTGGAGTTGAACGCCAGTTTTTATGCCAGTTTGGGCGTTCAACTCCAGTTTTTTATCCTTTTCTGGCGCTGGACGCCAGAATTGGGCAGAGAACTGGCGTTGAACGCCAGTTTACATCGTCTATCCTTGTGCAAAGTATGGACTATTATATATTGCTGGAAAGCCCTGGATGTCTACTTTCCAACGCAATTGGAAGCATGCCATTTCGAGTTCTGTAGCTCCAGAAAATCCACTTTGAGTGCAGGAATGTCAGAATCCAACAGCATCAGCAGTCTTTTTTCAGCCTGAATCAGATTTTTGCTCAGCTCCTTCAATTTCAGCCAGAAAAATACCTGAAATTACAGAAAAACACACAACTCATAGTAAAGTCCAGAAATATGAATTTTTCCTAAAAACTACTAGAAATAGACTAAAAACTAACTAAAACATACTCTAAACTATATGAAATTATCCCCAAAAAGCGTATAAAATATCCGCTCATCACTAATGTTGTTGAATCACTTTGTGTAGTTGAAATTCATATGAGATGCGGAACATAATCTTATGATCAAGAAGATCTACGACCACCGGACAGCTAAACGACTTTAGCAGATGATGAGTGACGTTCATCAGGGGTGCGACCACCTAACGACCTGGATCCATCCATTTATTAAGAAGGAACTGGAAGCCCGTTTTAGAAATGATGAGGGGTTCAAGCTTCGCCGTCTGACAAACGTCGCTAATAGGGCTTTGCCAAGGTCGTCAAACTATACGGGTAAGTCGGCAACCTTCATGAAGACGAAGAGCAGACTGGTAAGTAGTTTGCTAATGTTTGTTAATCATTACTTGAATTGGTTGTTTCTTGATTTATTTATTTGGTTGATTTCAATATGTGTAGTCTAAGTTGTTGGATCGTGAGGAGACACTGGCGGAGACTTTCAAGTATACACATACTTTGAAAGCCAACAAGGAGAGATTTGCTGATGAGTTGTCTGCAGCTCATTATGTGAGTTTCAAGTTAATTCTAAGTTTGAAATTTATTTGCTTTAAAGTCAATTAACTATTATCCTAATCACAATGTGTGTTACACAGGAGGACTACACGCAGAGACTGGAAGCCGCAACCCAGCAATCTCAGCTGCCTGTCTAGTGGGAACGACGACCCCGACTCCGATACCTCAGTAGTAGATCTTGATAGGGTTTGGCGCGAGACCGCTTTGAGCCCACAAGAATCACGTCTTCGGGTTGGGGTCGTTCTTCACCAGCGGCCTCCGCACTTCCGCATTGGCGGCTTCATTTGCGTCTGCCTCTACCACCTATAAAACTCGGTTAATTAATGACTAATTAGCCCATAAATGAGAATTTATTCTAGAAATCCAAAAATGTGATTTTTATGGCTTAATGTGATAGAGGAGATTGAGACGAGAATTTTGATACCAATTTTATAGAAATCGGACCAAGATTGGACCGAACGGGCCAAACCTGGCCCAACATAACTAAACCTAAAAAACCCTAAAACAGCAATCTCTCCTCACTTAACACTCATTCATGCTGAAAATGGAGGCACATGGGGGAAGAACACTCTCTCAAGTTCTAACCCTTGGTTGATCCTCAAACTACTATAACTTTTGATCTAGAGCTCCGATTGCCGCACCGTTTACGGCCACGCATTCACCGTGAAGAGCTCTACAAAACCCACTACTTTATTCTTGAGGTAAGCCATGATTTGATCTCAGTTATTCATCCCTTAATTTCGAATTTTATGGAGGATAGTGTTGAGATTTTCGGCTCTTTGATGTTATAGGACCCAACTCTCTTGAAGGAGAAGGTTAATCTTGTCTCCTTGAACCTTGGGTGTAGTAAGACTCTCAACTCTAGTGTAATTTGTTGTTCTATGATGTTTGAATATTGAGTTGTTGTGTTGGATGTGATAATTGTGGCTTAGGTAGTGTGTATGTAAATATTGAAGCTTGATTAAGATTTTGGGAAGCTTGAAAAAAGGCTTTGGTGTGTTAAAAATCAGTTCTTGGAGGTGTTGAGACCTTGGGAGCTTGTGGACAAGTGATTTGGAAGTGCTCCGGGTGAGCGTGGGAAATCGGCTAAGGTATGGTCTCGGTTTTCTGTATCTAAAATGTAATGTGGTGTGAAAACTTAGGCTAAAGATCCTAAGATAGGATTGAATGGTTGATGTTGTTGAATGGTTGAAATCAATTGTGTGGTCATATATGTGATTATGAATATTGATGATTGATGATATGATGCATGAGAGATATGAATGTTTTGGTATATGATCAATAATTGGTTAAGGTTGAATTGTGGATGGAACCATGTTGAGAGTGAATATGGTAATGATTACAGGTAATGTTGGTTGATTGGTAATGGTGTTGTTGGAAATTGTGATGAGGAAGGATATATGACATGTTAATGAATTTGATATTGGACTATTTGATTGAGATGGGATAAAATGGTGGGATGTTGGCTTGTAATGTGTCAAATATGTTAATGTATGAGTTGAAGAGGCTTAATTTGATTTTGGTATGTTTTCCTTGATTTTGAAAAGGTTGGAATGGGGATGTTTTGAAAATGACACTTTGTGATTTTTTTTATGAAAATGTGGTTTTTGGGCATATTTTGACGGAGCATAATTTGGACTCCGGATCCCCGCTTTATGCCAAATTTGTTTAGAAATGAAATTGGATCTGGGGTGGTTATGCCGTTTGAAGAACGGGTGAAAAACGTTTTAAAACGATGAAGTTATGCCCATCGGAAGATTGGGGATTGAATATGTGAATTCTGCAACTTTTTAACTTAGAAAATTTTTTGGTAGAATGCCCAACCACGCGTAAGCGTGCCCGACGCCCACGCGTCATTTTCAAATAATCGTTATCCACGCGTGCGCGTGGCCCACGCATACGCGTCGATGTGCTAAAATGGTTGCTCAGCCAAAATTACCGAGAGTTGTGCCTGATTTGTGCCTGGGGCACAAAACGCACCCACGGGTATGCGTGGCCGACGCGTATGCATCGATATGCTTTTGTTGCGTTCCATGCATGCACGTGGGCGACGTGCACACGTGACCTTATTTTCATCCCAAAGTTGATTTTTGAGATTTCAAAGCCAAATTTCATACTTTTAAGCCTCCAATCTCATCCCTTATGTCTTAAAACTTGATGATAAGTCTAGCAATGTGAAGGGCTAGCAAATGTGGTAAATTGTGAATGAAGAAAGGGGAGAATTTATGATCAATGATGATCAAAGATGATTATATGAGATACGGAGGATGGCAGTGGAAGTGCTTTATGTGCCATGAGTCAAAGGGTTGTATTTGTTAATAAAATGGCTGGTTCTGGATTGAACTATGAGCCGGATGGCTAAGTTATTGCCGAATTACGGCGGAGCCATTATTGATTTATGGCTGAGTATGATTGCATATATGCGTATTGAATGAAATGTGAATATTGCACTTCCACTATCTGAGATACGAGTTTCCCTGGGAGACAGCAATGGCTAGCCACCAGGTGCTCCAGGTGGAGACTCGATACTCTGCTGACGCTATGTCGTAAGTGTGGCTGGACACTAAAAGTTCAGGATGAGCTCGCCCCCGTGAATATACACCAGTGAGGGTGTTGGATATGATTTATGATTTATGATTGAGTATAACTCGAGTTGGGGATACACGACAGAGGGACAATCCAATGGTTAGCTACCAGGACTTGTCGGGTTGGCTATATAACCGACAGATGATATCATCAGCCATTAGGACATGCATTCATCATATGCATACTATGTGAATTGTTTGGAATTGCCTAATTGATTGCATATTACTTGCTATTTGTCTAAATGTCATATCTGTTTCTTATCTGTATACCTTCTTGTCTGATATAATTGTGTTTGCCATATTATACTACTATTGGTGGTTGAGAGGTCTGCAGGAATTGGAAAGGGAAGTATTAGTTAGACTGAAGAATGACGCGTGGCGTAAGTTTGACCAATTAAGAAATTATAATATAAGAACAGCGTTGCGAGTATAACTCTTAATCAGCAAAAATCCGCCTCATCAATTTAGAAAGGTTGTCACAAAAGTTTAGAATAAAAATACTGGGAGTATGAGTCCCAGGTCGTCTCCCAACGAGTTGCTAAAAAGGGTGCTAAGTTATTAATCAGGAGTTTTCTGGGTAATTTTGAGTTTGGACAATGGGCAAATAAATAATTGTAAATTAATGCAGTGAAAATTAAAAAAGATTAATAATATTCTACATAAAAAGCCTTGACTGAGGGAATGATTAATCGGAAGTTCTATCCTTGTTGGAATTCTCTCAAGTGTAGTATAAAGAGGTTGTTGTTTTCACTTAGTTAACCCTTACTAAATAAAGGAAAGTCAAGTGATTAAGCTAACTCTTATTCGCAAATCCTAGTCCTCTCCCTTGGGAAGGTCTAGCGTTAGTAAATACAGAATTAGCCAATAACTTCCAATTTAACTAATCACTTGAGCATTCCAACTCAAGTGTCTCCTCTTAATCAACCACCATGTCAAGTTGGGAATCTACTCCATTGACATGAGAATTACTTGCATAGAATTAAAAAGGGGATAAAAGAAAGACATGATAGACAATAACTGCAATTTAAGTAAAAATAAAAGTAATCCTCTGCATCAACAATCCATGAAAATAATCCAATTGCAACTCTAAACAAGAATTAAGAATATGGAATAAATAAAAGAGTAAGGAAATAAACTAGAATAGTATCTTCAACGGAGGTGATGACTCTTCAATATCCAAAGCAAAAGCAATAAACTATGAAACTATGAATGTAAAAGAAAACCTAGAGGAAGAGTAATTTTCTCTCTAGATTCAGATCTAAAAAACTAAAACTATGCTAATGAGAATCTGTCTTGAGTCTCTGCAGGTTCTCTGGCTCTAGTCTGTGTTTCTGGGCCGAAAACTGGGTCAAAACTCGGCCCGAAATCGCCCCCAGCATTTTCTGTTAATTCTACAAATCGCGCATATCACGCGTACGCATCAGTCACGCGTGTGCGTCATTTGGTGAATTTTCTTGTCATGCGTACGCATCAGGCACGCGCACGCGTCATCTTGCAGAACTCCAATCCACGCGTACGCGTCAGGCATGCGCACGCGACGCTGCAAATTTCTCCATCTCGCGCGCTCGCGTGAGCCATGCATGCGCGTCGATGCTCACTGGTTATCTCCTTGGTTTCTTGTGTTCCTTCCATTTTTGCAAGCTTCCTCTCCATTCTCTTAGTCATTCATGCCCTATAAAGCCTGAAATACTTAACACACAGATCACAGCATCGAATGGTATAAAGGTGAATTAAAATATACAAATTAAAGATCTCTAGGAAGCAACTTTTCAACCATAGAACAAAACTAGGAAGGGATTGTAAAATCATGCAAATCATATGAATAAGTGGGTAAAGACTTGATGAAACCACTCAATTAAACACAAGATAAACCATAAAATAGTGGTTTATCAATCTCCCCACACTTAAACATTAGCATGTCCTCATGTTTAGCTCAAGGAGATTAAAAGACTAAATAAGAGAAAGTAAGACTCATGCAATGCAATGCAACCTATGAATGTAAATATATGCTAACATGATTTTTCCTACTTGGTTAAAAGTAAATAAGTTCTTCAAGACAAATATAAATCAAATATCACTAATTAAAATCATACAGTAAAAACAAGTAAAACTTGTAAGAAGACAGCTCATGAAAAGCAGGGAATATAGAATCAAGCATTGAACCCTCACTGATAGTATATGTGCACTCTAATCGCTCAAGTGTCTAGGGTTAATCACTCTACTCTTCTCTAGTCATGCTTTCTAAACTTTGTTCTTCACCTAACCAATCAACAAATATTTAATGTACCAATGCAAACATCATGAGGTCTTTTCAAGGTTGTAATGGGGCCAAGGTAAAGGTGAGGGTATATATGTGGCTAAGTGAGCTATAAATTGAATCCTTGATCAACCTAAGCTTTCACCTGTACATACTCTATATACTTTCAAATTCATGCCTAGCTACCCAAAATTCCCACTTTTTCATCTCACATACTCATGCATCAACTTTTCTTTTAATTTTCATCACATGTGCATTGATCTTTTATTAAACTTAGCAATTGGGGTAATTTTGTCCCCTTATTTATTTATTTAATTAATTAATTTATTTATTTATTTTCTTTTTTTTCTTTTTTTTATAAAAGTAAAAGTAAACATAACTTATCAATGCACATGGATTTTTAATTTTTTTCTAGTCTTACATGAGTAGGTACCCAAATTTCCAATATTTTATCATGACACATTCCCTATTAACCCATGTTTCCACAATTTTTCCACACTTAATTGACACACAATCTCTATCTTAAGCTAACCAAAGATTCAATTTGGGGTATTTAATTATTTTTCCGCTTAAGGCTAGTGATGTGGTAAAATATAAAACAAGGGGGGTAAAAAGGCTCAAAGTGGCTAACAAAGGTGACATAAAAGGGTAGGCTATTTGGGATAAGTGAGCTAATAAAACAATGGCCTCAATCATATGCATGCATATAACACATTAAACATTGGACATATAGGATGGAACAAAATAAAAATTACAATCATAGAGAAGAAAACACACAAGAATAAAATATTATGGTTAAATAATGTAACCATATAATTAAGCTCAAGTCTCACAGGTTGTGTGTTCTAGCTTTAAACCATATTCCAATTTATAGTCTTTAAACAAGTTTAACACAAAATTTTAATTTGAATTAGTGAAATTTTTCAAAATAGAGTCTTGAAAAGAAACTTATTATCTTTCAACCAAATAGAACATGCATGCAAATACCTGTTACTATGCAATCTATACTATCCTAACAGAAGAAAAAAATAACTAATATATTGGTATTAAAAAAGAGAAATTACCTGTGCTGGTAAATAAAGTGGAGTCCGGAGTGTCTGGGTCTTCTTCAGGTGGGTGGTTATCAACAATCAGCTCCTTGAGGTATGTAAATCGGCGCTTGTTACGGCGCTCTCTTCGCTTTCTTTGCCGGTCAAGCCAGTCCAACCTCTCAAGTATCTGATGGAGCAGTTGATTTGTTGAAGGTGCTTGTGATGTGGAAGGAGAAGGGATATCTTCCGCCGGTTCTGTGGTTCGATTGATAGTGGCTGCTGGAGGTCTGATGTACTTTCTGTTAGGGACGTACTGATCATCCCGTGGAATCATGGCCTTGGTGTCCCCAGCTCTGTAGGAAACTCTGGCTGCTGAGACTAGATCTGAAACCAAGGTGGGAAAAGGTAGGTTGTTCGCAATTTGAACGTGTCCCATGGCATTCCAGATGTGTCTTGGTAAATTGAGAGGCTGGTCTGTAAGGATACACCAGAGTAGAACAGCCATATCTGCAGTGAAGGAGGACTCGTGAGTGCTCGAAAAGATGTAATAGAACATAATCTGTGCCCATACTCGAGCCTCCAAGGTGAGTGCCGAAGCCAATATTCCCTTAGGTCGGGATCGATGGTATCCATAGATCCATCTGCTGCCAGGTTGTGCTATAACTCTGAGAACAGTGTCCCAGTCAAATTGGTATGTCTGGCGCTTGAAAGAGGCTTCTTGGTATGCGTCCAATCCTTCTGTAGCAGGGGGAAGATCTAAAGCTTGCTGAATAGCCTCTTCAGTTATGGGGACTTGCTTCTGACGGACATAGACAGACTGCAGGGTTGTCATGTGAAAATTGGAGTAGAATTCGACTACCCATGAGAGATTGACCTGCCGTGGCTGTCTCCGTAAGAATCTCCATTGTCTTTGTTCAATGCGGGGCTCAACAAAATCAACAATGTGGGTCGGAAGGATGAGTAGGTGCTCATTGTTATAGTTCCTCTCAACCAAGATGGGGAACATCTGCTCACAGTAGTGGTTAGTGAACCGCGCAGTGTCCTTTGCTGGAAAAGCTTTCTCTTTTTCATCAACCTTGATGATCCTCTTGATTCGCTTTGTTGATGGCTTTACAACTATTGAAGATGGCTCCGCAGCTAGTGCTCTTTTTGTTCCTTTCCTTGCTGGTGGTTTGGGAGTAGCTTTCTCTTTACCCTTCTTGGTGGCCATCCTGAAAAAGGAAGAAGAAAGTAACTTTTAAAGCTAAGGGTTAGAGCAAGGAAGAGGATGGTACAAGTGATAATCATTGCACGGTAAAGAAGGATGTCATTAACACATGGTCGCGACTACATGTGATAAGTTCATCAATGAAAATATAGCAAGTGTATATAATGGCAAGTAGATGCAAGATGTTTATTGGCATGCTGGCAAAGGCATGAGTAGCATAGATCAAGCATTAATTGCCCAATTTGATTATCAAGTGTTTCAAACTAACAATCTGTTTGTATTAACAATTATATTCAATCAATAAAATATTAAAAGGGATTTTGTGAAAAACAGGCATTAGAGTAGAAGAATAGAATAATTTAAAAAAAATGGATAATGCCATACGGACTTTTTCACAAATACTTAGCATGCATGGTAAATATATTATTGAAAGTATTGAATTTGAACATGCAAGCAACCCTAAGATAATTAATAATTGTCAAACAACTCCTTAAGAATTCACAAGCAATTATAGAAGAAAATAACCACCCAATTAAATTTCTAACACCAATTAAAAGAATGTAAAAAGAAAAAGAAAGACTAAGAAAACATAGATAATGAAATTAAAAGGAAAAAGAAGAAGAAAATATAAATAAAAATAATAATAAAAAAGGAAAAAGGGAAAGAAGAAAAGAAAAGAACCTTAATGATGATTATAAAGAAGGAGGGATAAGGTAAAAGTAAGAAGGAATAAAAAGGGAAGAAGTAAGAAGAAACAATTAATAAGGAGGAAGAAAAATTAGGATTAGGGAAGAAAAGATAGGAATTCTGGCGCTGATCTGGATAAGCTGTGCGGCGCAAGCGACGCGGACATGTGGGGCACGCGGACGCGCGGCTTGTGCTATTTTTTAAGTGACGTGTACGCGTGGGTGACGCGTACGTGTGACTTGAATTGTGCTATTGGCGCGAGAGCAGCCTCGCACACGCACAACTCTCTGTTTTAATACGCAAATTGCCAAAATTTGGGGTGACGCATGCGCGTGAGGGACGCGCATGCGTGAATGGCCAGATTTGGAAAAATGACGCGGACGCGTGAGGGACGCGTACGCGTGATAGGCTTTTTGCTTCCAGCACAATTCCAGCCCGACACCATCATGACTTTCTGGCCATACACCCTTTTACGTCGATTTTGCAGGGTCACGCGTGCGCGTGGGTGACGCGCACGCGTGGAGGGCTGATTTCGCAAGTGACGCAGACGCGTCAGGGACGCGTTCGCGTGGGCATGCTTGTGCCTAAGGCACGCCTCCAGCCATGCTCCTGCGTAACTCTCTGCTTCTTTTCTTTATTGTCCCAAATGCACTTATGACGCATACGCTTCAGCGATGCTTGCGCGTCGCGTGCTTTTTTTTTTATTATGCAAAATGCAAATGCAAATGCAGACTATATGCAGAGATTATGAGAAAGTCATTAAGAAAAATAATATAGAATAAAATAAAGCAAAACTAAGACTGAAACGGAACGATCATACCATGGTGGGTTGTCTCCCACCTAGCACCTTGCTTTTACGTCTTTAAGTTGGACGGTCTTCAAGCTCATTCTGCTTCGGTTGGTGGGTCCTCCAAGAGGAAGACTTCTAGTTCTTTGTGATCCTTCATCTTCTCACCATGATAAAGCTTTAGGTGATGTCCATTGACCTTGATACAATTGGAACTTGAAGGATAACGCAGGTGGAAGACGTCATATGGCTCTGCTTTCTCCACCCTGTAGGGACCTTCCCAACTGGATCTCAGCTTGCCTGGCATGAGTCTCAGCCTGGAGTTGTAAAGAAGAACCAGATCCCCTGGTCTGAACTCTCTCCTTTTTATGTGCTTGTCATGGACAGCCTTCATCTTCTCTTTGTATCGCCTGGAGTTGTCATATGCTTCTAGGTGAAGAGTCTCAAGTTCTACTAATTGCAGCTTCTTTTCAGCACCAGCTTGTTCAAAATTCATGTTGCATTCCCTCACAACCCAGAAAGCCTTGTGTTCCACCTCTACTGGGAGGTGGCAAGCCTTTTCGTACACTAAGCGGAAGGGGCTCATCCCAATGGGTGTCTTGTATGCTGTTCTATATGCCCAAAGCGCATCTTGTAGCCTGGCACTCCAGTCCTTCCTATGAGGCTTTACTATCTTCTCCAGAATACTCTTTATTTCTCTATTAGATATTTCTGCTTGCCTATTGATCTGGGGATGGTAAGCTATTGCTACTTTGTGAACTATCCCATGTTTCTTCAGTAATGCTGCTAATCTCCTGTTACAAAAGTGAGTGCCTTGATCACTCACGATTGCTCGTGGTGATCCAAAGCGACAAATAATATGGTTTCTAAGAAAGGAAACAACAGTGTTAGCATCATCAGTACGGGTAGGAATTGCTTCCACCCATTTAGAGACATAATCTACAACTAACAATATATAAAGGTAACCACTAGAGTTTAGAAATAGACCCATGAAGTCAATACCCCAAACATAAAAAATTTCACAGAAAAGCATAATCTATTGAGGTATCTCATCCCTCTTGGATATATTACCAAACCTTTGGCATGGAGAACAAGATTTACAAAAGGCAGCAGCATCTTTAAAAAGAGTAGGCCACCAGAATCCACAGTCTAGGATTTTTCTAGCTGTTCTTTGAGGGCCAAAATGTCCTCTATTCTCAGAAGAGTGGCAGGCCTCTAAAATGGACTAGAATTCTAATTGGGGCACACACCTTCTAATTACCTGGTCAGCACCACACCTCCATAAATATGGGTCATCCCATATATAATATTTAGACTCGCTTTTCAGCTTGTCTCTTTGATGCTTAGTAAAATTAGGAGGGAAAGTATGGCTGACTAGATAGTTAGCTACAGGTGCATACCAAGGAACTACTTCAGACACTGCATGCAAGCTATCAAATGGAAAAGCATCATTGATAGGATTGGAGTCATCCTTAATGTGCTCAAGGCGACTCAAGTGGTCTGCCACTAAATTTTGGTTACCACTCCTATCCTTAATTTCTAAATCAAATTCTTGCAATAACAGTATCCAACGTATTAGCCTTGGTTTAGACTCTTTTTTAGCTAATAAATGCTTTAGAACTGCATGGTTCGAGTACACTACCATCTTAGTACCAAGTAAATAGGCTCAGAATTTATCCAGAGCAAAAACAATAGCTAGAAGCTCTTTTTCAGTGGTGGTGTAATTAGACTAAGCAGTATCTAAGGTCTTAGACGCATAAGCAATCACGAAAGGATCCTTACCTTCGCGCTGAGCCAGCGCCGCTCCTACTGCATGGTTGGAGGCATCACACATAATCTCAAAAGGCTGGCTCCAATCTGGTCCTCTCACAATCGGAGCTTGAGTCAGGGCAATCTTCAGCTTATCAAATGCTTGCGTGCAATCCTCACTGAACTCGAACTCAACATCTTTCTGCAGTAGTCTGGATAAAGGTAATGCTACCTTACTGAAGTCCTTAATAAATCTCCTGTAAAAATCTGCATAGCCAAGGAACGAACGGACTTCCCTCACGGAGGAGGGGTAAGGTAAACTAAAAATGACATCTACCTTTGCTGGATCTACAGAAATACCAGTATTAGACACAACATGTCCAAGAACAATCCCTTGTTTTACCATAAAGTGACATTTTTTAAAATTTAAAACAAGGTTTGAACTAACACACCTGTCTAATACTCTAGCTAAAGTATCCAAGCAAAGGCTAAAGAAATCACCATATATGCTAAAATCATCCATAAAAACTTCCATACAGTTCTCAATAAGATCTGAAAAGATACTCATCATGCATCTTTGGAAAGTAGCTGGTGTATTACATAAGCCAAAAGGCATCCTCTTATATGCATATGTTCCAAAGAGACATGTAAAAGTAGTCTTTTCCTGATCCTCAGGAGCTATATGAATTTGGAAATAGCCTGTATAACCATCTAAAAAGCAGTAATGGGATTTACCTGATAGGCGATCAAGCATCTGATCCACCTCTTCTCCAATCATGATGCTATGGATCATGATGGCCCGGTCTATAGTAACTTCAGACCGGTTGCTAGTGAGAATGATTGAGCATTGAATAAACTCCAACCATCCTCTAGCTATAGGCTTGAGGTCCAATCTTCTTAGTTGAACCGGCTTGCCTTTGGGGTCAATCTTCCGTTGAGCTCCTTCTACACATATGTCCATAAGGACTTGGTCCAACCTTTGATCAAAGTTGACTCTCCTTGTGTAGGGGCGTGCGTTCTCTTCCATGTATGGCAAGTTGAACGCCAACCTCACATTCTCCGGACTAAAATCTAAGTATTTCCCCCGAACCATTGTAACATAGTTCTTTGGATCCGGGTTCTTACTTTGATCATGGTTGTTGGTGATCCATGCATTGGCATAGAACTCTTGAACCATTAAGATGCCGACTTGTTGGATGGGGTTTGTTAGAACTTCCCAACCTCTTCTTTGAATTTCATGTCGGATCTTCGGATACTCATTTCTTTTGAGTTTAAAAGGGATCTCAGGGATCACCTTCTTTTTGGCCACAACATCATAGAAGTGGTCTTGATGGGCTTTAGAGATGAACCTTTCCATCTCCCATGACTCGGATGTGGAAGCTTTTATCTTCCCTTTCCCTCTTCTAGAGGATTCTCCGATCTTAGGTGCCATCAATGGTAATGGAAAAACAAAAAAGCTATGCTTTTACCACACCAAACTTAGAATATTGCTCGCCCTCGAGCAATAAACAAAAGAATAGAAGAAGAAGAAGAAGAAATATGGAGAGGGAGAGGGAGATGTGGTTTCGGCCAAACTTAGAGTTTGACTGTGGGGGCTCTGGTTGACTCTGCTTGGAGAGAAGCTTTTCCTGCTTCCTCTCCATGGTTGCAGAGGGAGATCCTTGAGTTTTGAATACAAGGGAGTTCTCATTCCATTGAAGGACTATTTCACCTCTGTCAACATCAATCACAGCTCTTGCTGTGGCAAGGAAAGGTCTTCCTAGGATGATGGATTCATCCTCTTCCTTTCCAGTATCCAGGACTATGAAATCAGTAGGTATGTAAAGGCCCTCAACCTTTACTAATACATCTTCTACTTGTCCATAAGCCTGTTTTCTTGAGCTGTCTGCCATCTCTAGTGAGATTTTAGCAGCTTGCACCCCATAGATTCCCAGTTTCTCTATTACAGAGAGGGGCATGAGGTTTATCCCTGAACCAAGGTCACACAGAGCCTTAAAGATCATGGTGCCTAAGGTGCAGGGTATTATGAACTTTCCAGGATCCTGTCTCTTCTGAGGCAATGTCAGTTGATCCAGATCACTTAGTTCATTGATGAACAAGGGAGGTTCAACTTCCCAAGTATCAATGCCAAATAATTTGGCATTCAGCTTCATGATTGCACCAAGAAACTTGGCAGTTTGCTCTTCAGTAACATCCTCATTCTCTTCAGAAGAGGAATACTCAGCCGAGCTCATGAAGGGCATAAGGAGGTTCAATGGAATCTCTATGGTCTCTAGATGAGCCTCAGAGTCCTTTGGTCCCTCAGAGGGAAGCTCCTTATTGACCACTGGACGTCCCAGGAGGTCTTCCTCCTTGGGATTCACGTCCTCTCCTCTCCTCTCAGGTTCGGCCATGGTGCTTATGTCAATGGCCTTGCACTCTCCTTTTGGGTTCTCTTCTGTATTGCTTGGGAGAGTACTAGGAGGGATTTCAGTGATCCTTTTACTCAGCTGGCCCACTTGTGCTTCCAGATTTCTAATGGAAGACCTTGTTTCATTCATGAAACTTACAGTGGCCTTAGATAGATCAGAGACTAGATTTGCTAAATTAGAAGCATTTTGTTCAGAGTTCTCTGTCTGTTGCTGAGTTGATGATGGAAAAGGCTTGCTATTGCTAAACCTGTTTCTTCCACCATTATTAAAGCCTTGTTGGGGCTTTTGATCCTTCCATGAGAAATATGGATGATTTCTCCATGTTGAGTTATAGGTGTTTCCAGAAGGTTCACCTAAGTAATTTACCTCTGCTATTGCAGGGTTCTCAGGATCATAGGCTTCTTCTTCAGAAGATGCCTCTTGAGTACTGTTGGATGCAGCTTGCATTCCATGCAGACTCTGAGAGATCATATTGACTTGCTGAGTCAATATTTTATTCTGAGCCAATATGGCATTCAGAGTATCAACTTCAAGAACTCCCTTCTTCATAGGCGTCCCATTATTCACAGGATTCCTTTCAGAAGTGTTCATGAACTGGTTATTAGCAACCATGTCAATGAGTTCTTGAGCTTCTGCAGGCGTTTTCTTTAGGTGAATGGATCCACCTGCAGAAGTATCCAATGACATCTTAGATAACTCAGACAGACCATCATAGAATATATCCAGGATGGTCCATTCTGAAAGCATGTCAGAAGGACACTTTTTGGTCAACTGTTTGTATCTTTCCCAAGCTTCATAGAGGGATTCACCTTCTTTCTGTCTGAAGGTTTGAACATCAGCTCTAAGCTTGCTCAGCTTTTGAGGAGGAAAGTACTTGGCTAAGAAAGCCGTGACCAGCTTATCCCAAGAGTTCAGGCTGTCTTTAGGTTGAGAATCCAACCATAATCTAGCTCTGTCTCTTACAGCAAAAGGGAAAAGCATGAGCCTGTAGACTTCAGGATCTACTCCATTAGTCTTAACAGTATCACATATCTGTAAGAATTCAGTTAAGAACTGAAAAGGATCTTCATATGGAAGTCCATGAAACTTGCAGTTCTGCTGCATCAGAGAAACTAATTGAGGTTTCAGCTCAAAATTGTTTGCTCCAATGGCAGGAATGGAGATGCTTCTTCCATGTAAATTGGAATTAGGTGCAGTAAAGTCACCAAGCATCCTCCTTTCATTATTATTATTTTCAGCTGCCATCTCCTCTGCCTGTTCGAAAATTTCTGAAAGGTTATCTCTGGATTGTTGTATTTTAGCTTCTCTTAATTTTCTCTTCAGAGTCCTTTCAGGTTCTGGATCTGCTTCCACAAGAATGTTCTTATCCTTGCTCCTGCTCATATGACAAAGAAGAAGGCACAGAAAAATAATAATAATAATGGAAATCCTTTATACCACAGTATATGGATCCCTTTGTAAGTAGAAGAAGAGGGGGAGATAAAGGATGTGATGTAAAGGAAGAAACACAACTGTACCAATGGAAGAGATGTGAGATGAGATGTTAGGATATGAATGAATAAATAGAATGAGATGAGGGAGGGATAATTTTCGAAAATTATTTTGAAAAAGAGTTAGTGATTTTTGAAAATAGTTTTTGAAAATTGTTAGTGTTTTTTTTTTCGAAAATTTTTTTTTAAATTAAAAATAAAAATAAAAATAATTAATTAATTAAAAAGAAATTTTGAAAAAAGGGGGAAGATATTTTCGAAAAATGAGAGAGAGAGAGTTAGTTAGGTGATTTTGAAAAAGTTAAGAAACAAACAAAAAGTTAGTTAGTTAGTTGAAACAAATTTTGAAAAGATAGGAAGTTAGGAAGTTAGAAAAGATATTTTGAAATCAAATTTTGAAAAAGATAAGATAAGAAGATATTTTTGAAAAGATATGATAGAAATTAGTTTTGAAAAAGATTTAATTTTTAAAATCACAATTAATGACTTGATTCACAAGAAATCATAAGATATGATTCTAGAACTTAAAGTTTGAATCTTTCTTAACAAGCAAGTAACAAACTTGAAATTTTTTTGAATCAAAACATTAATTGTTATTGTTATTTTCGAAAATTTGGTATAAAAATAAGAAAAAGATTTTTGAAAAATATTTTTGAAATTTTCGAAAATAACTAAGAATTTTGAAAAAGATTTGATTTTTGAAAAAGATTTTGAAAAAGATAAGATTTTCAAATTGAAAATTTGATTTGACTCATGAGAAACAACTTGATTTTAAAATTTTTTGAAAAAGTCAACTCAAATTTTCAAATTTGATGACAGAAAAAGGGAAAGATATATTTTTTTGATTTTTGAAATTTTTATGAAAAACATGAAAAATATGCAATGCATGAAATTTTTAGATCAAAACATGTGATGCATGCAAGAATGCTATGAATGTCAAGATGAACACCAAGAACACTTTGAATGTCAAGATGAACATCATAGACATAATTTTGAAAAATTTTTAATGCAAAGAAAACATGCAAGACACCAAACTTAGAATTCTTTAATGCTTACGCACTAAGAATTCAAGAATGCATATGATAAACATGAAAAGACACAAAACAAAAAATCATCAAGATCAAACAAGAAGACTTACCAAGAACAACTTGAAGATCATGAAGAACACTATGAATGCATGATATTTTCGAAAAATGCTAGATGCATATGCAAGTGACACCAAACTTATAACATGACTCAAGACTCAAATAAGAAACACAAAATATTTTTTATTTTTATGATTTTCTAATTTTTTTTGGATTTTTTTTTCGAAAATAGTATGAAAAAGAAAAAATAAGGATTCCAAAATTTTTAATATGAATTCCAGGAATCTTGCCATGTTAGTCTAAAGCTTCAGTCCAGGAATTAGACATGGCTCACTAGCCAGCCAAGCTTTCAATGAAAGCTCCAGTCCAAAACACTAGACATGGCCAATGGCCAGCCAAGCTTCAGCAGGTGATCATGGATCAGCAGCGGGTGGATGAGCAACAACTAATTTGCTCTTGATAACAAATTGCAAGCCTCAGTCCAAATAAATTTAGACATGGCTTTACAGCCAGCCAGGCTTCACATGCTTCATGAAACATTAGAATTCATTCTTAAAAATTTTGAATAAATTTTTGAAAACATTTTTATTTTTTCGAAAACAGATGAAAATTTTTTGAAAATATTTTTGAAAATTTTTTGAAAAGAAAACAAAAAGAAAATTACCTAATCTGAGCAACAAGATGAGCCGTCAGTTGTCCAAACTCAAACAATCCCCGGCAACGGCGCCAAAAACTTGATGCACGAAATTGTGATGTCCAGGCTCGAACAATCCCTGGTAATGGCTCCAAAGCTTGGTGCTTTGATCTTAATTCATAATTGTCACAACTTCGATACAACTAACCAGCAAGTGCACTGGGTCGTCCAAGTAATACCTTACGTGAGTAAGGGTCGAATCCCACGGAGATTGTTGGTATGAAGCAAGCTATGGTCACCTTGCAAATCTCAGTCAGGCTGATTTAAACATGATACTTTATTAGATTAAAATAAACAATAAAAGGGATAGAGATACTTATGTAATTCATTGGTAGGAATTTCAGATAAGCGAATGGAGTTGCTTTCGTTCCTCTGAACCTCTGCTTTCCTGCTATCTTCATCCAATCAGTCTTACTCCTTTCCATGGCTGGCTGTATGCAAGGGCATCACCGTTGTCAGTGGCTACATCCCCTCCTCTCAGTGAATAATATGCTCACGCACCCTGTCACGGCACGGCTATTCATCTGTCGGTTCTCGATCATGCTGGAATAGGATTCACCCTCCTTTTGCGTCTGTCACTAACGCCCAGCACTCGCGAGTTTGAAGCTCGTCACAGTCATTCAATCATTGAATCCTACTCAGAATACCACAGACAAGGTTTAGACCTTCCGGATTCTCTTGAATGCCGCCATCATTCTAGCTTACGCCACGAAGATTCTGGTTAGGAGATCTAAGAGATACTCATTCTAGCTTAATTCATGTAGAACAGAAGTGTTTGTCAGGCACGCGTTCATAGGGGAGATGGTGATGAACGTCACACATAATCATCACCTTCATTACGTTCTTGGGTGCGAATGGATATCTTAGAAACGAAATAAGAAGAATTGAATAGAAAACAGTAGTACTTTGCATTAATCTTTGAGGAACAGCAGAGCTCCACACCTTAATCTATGGAGTGTAGAAACTCTACCGTTGAAAATACATAAGTGAAGGTCCAGGCATGGCCGAGATGGCCAGCCCCTCTGATCTAAGAACCAGGCGTCCAAAGATGCCTAATACAATAGTAAAAGGTCCTATTTATAATAAACTAGTCACTAGGGTTTACATGAGTAAGTAATTGATGCATAAATCCACTTCCTGGGCCCACTTGGTGTGTGTTTGGGCTGAGCCTGAGTGTTGCACGTGCAGAGGCCATTTGTGGAGTTGAACGCCAGTTTCTGTGCCAGTTTGGGCGTTCAACTCTGGTTTTGGATCATTTTCTAGCGCTAGACGCTAGATTTGGGTAGAAGGCTGGCGTTGAACGCCAGTTTACGTCGTCAATTCTTGGCCAAAGTATGGACTATTATATATTGCTGGAAAGTACTAGATGTCTACTTTCCAACGCAATTGGAAGCGCGCCATTTCGAGTTCTGTAGCTCCAGAAAATCCACTTTGAGTGCAGGGAGGTCAGAATCCAACAGCATCAGCAGTCCTTTTTCAACCTCTGAATCTGATTTCTGCTCAAGTCCCTCAATTTCAGCCAGAAAATACCTGAAATCACAGAAAAACACACAAAATCATAGTAAAGTCCAGAAATGTGAATTTAACATAAAAACTAATGAAAACATCCCTAAAAGTAACTAGATCCTACTAAAAATATACTAAAAACAATGTCAAAAAGCGTATAAATTATCCGCTCATCACAACACCAAACTTAAATTGTTGCTTGTCCCCAAGCAACTAAAAATCAAATAGGATAAAAAGAAGAGAATATACTATAAATTCCAAACTATCAATGAAACAGAGCTTCAATCATATGAGCGGGACTTATAGCTTTTTGCCTCTTGAATAATTTTGGCATCTCACTCTATCCATTGAAGTTTGGAATGATTGGCATCTATAGGAATTTCAGATTTCGAATAGTGTTATTGACTCTCCTAGTTCAGTATGATGATTCTTGAACACAGCTTCTTTATGAGTCTTGGCCGTGGCCCTAAGCACTTTGTTTTCCAGTATTACCACCGGATACATAAATGCCACAGACACATAATTGAGTGAACCTTTTCAGATTGTGACTCAGCTTTGCTAAAGTCCCCAATTAGAGGTGTCCAGGGTTCTTAAGCACACTCTTTGTTTTTGCTTTGGACCTTGACTTTAACCGCTCAGTCTCAAGTTTTCACTTGACACCTACACGCCACAAGCACATGGTTAGGGACAGCTTGGTTTAGCCGCTTAGACCAGGATTTTATTCCTTTAGGCCCTCCTATCCACTGATGCTCAAAGCCTTGGGATCCTTTTTTTATTTACCCTTTCCTTTTGGTTTTAAGGGTTATTGGCTTTTTGCTCTTGCCTCTTGGTTTTAAGAGCTTTTGGCTTTTTCTACTTGCTTTTTCTTTTCTTTCTATTTTTTTTTTCGCCTATTTTTTTTTCTATTTTTTTTCTGCAAGCTTTGTTCTTTGCTGCTTTTTCTTGCTTCAAGAATCATTTTTATGATTTTTCAGATTATCAAATAACATGTCTCCTAGTCATCATTCTTTCAAGAGCCAACATATTTAACATTCTTAAACAACAACTTCAAAAGACATATGCACTGTTCAAGCATTCATTCAGAAAACAAGAAGCATTGTCACCACATTAATATAATTAAACTAAGTTCAAGGATAAATTCGAAACTCATGTACTTCTTGTTCTTTTGAATTAAAACAGTTTTTTCATTTAAGAGAGGTGATGGATTCATAGGACATTTATAACTTCAAGACATAGTTACTAACTACTAATGATCATGTAATGAAGACACAAACATAGATAAGCACATAACATAGAAAACGAAAAAGAGAGAAAGCAAGAACAAGGAATGAATCCACCTTAGTGATGGTGGCGTTTCCTTCTTGAGGAACCAATGATGTCCTTGAGCTCTTCTATGTCTCTTCCTTGTCTTTGTTGCTCCTCCCTCATTGCTTTTTGATCTTCTCTTATTTCATGAAGCATGATGGAGTGCTCTTGATGTTCCACCCTTAGTTGTCCCATATTAGAACTCAATTCTCCTAGGGAGGTGTTGATTTGCTCCCAATAGTTTTGTGGAGGAAAGTGCATTTGAGGCATTTCCGGAGTCTCATGGAAGTGAGCTTCTTGCGCCTCTTGAGCTCCATGACTGGGCTCTCTTGCTTGCTCCATCTTTTTCTTAGTGATGGGCTTGTCCTCTTTGATAAGGATATCTCCCTCTATGTCAATCCCAGCTGAATTGCATAGGTGGCAAATGAGGTGAGGAAAGGCTAACCTTGCCATGGTGGAGGACTTGTCAGCCACCTTGTAGAGTTCTTGAGGTATAATCTCATGAACTTCCACCTCTTCTCCAATCATGATGCTATGGATCATGATGGCCTGGTCTATAGTAACTTCAGACCGGTTGCTAGTGGGAATGATTGAGCATTGAATAAACTCCAACCATCCTCTAGCTATAGGCTTGAGGTCCAATCTTCTTAGTTGAACCGGCTTGCCTTTGGGGTCAATCTTCCGTTGAGCTCCTTCTACACATATGTCCATAAGGACTTGGTCCAACCTTTGATCAAAGTTGACTCTCCTTATGTAGGGGCGTGCGTTCTCTTCCATGTATGGCAAGTTGAACGCCAACCTCACATTCTCCGGACTAAAATCTAAGTATTTCCCCCGAACCATTGTAACATAGTTCTTTGGATCCGGGTTCTTACTTTGATCATGGTTCTTGGTGATCCATGCATTGGCATAGAACTCTTGAACCATTAAGATGCCGACTTGTTGGATGGGGTTTGTTAGAACTTCCCAACCTCTTCTTTGACTTTCATGTCGGATCTCCGGATACTCATTTCTTTTGAGTTTAAAAGGGATCTCAGGGATCACCTTCTTTTTGGCCACAACATCATAGAAGTGGTCTTGATGGGCTTTAGAGATGAACCTTTCCATCTCCCATGACTCGGATGTGGAAGCTTTTATCTTCCCTTTCCCTCTTCTAGAGGATTCTCCGGTCTTAGGTGCCATCAATGGTAATGGAAAAACAAAAAAGCTATGCTTTTACCACACCAAACTTAGAATATTGCTCGCCCTCGAGCAATAAACAAAAGAATAGAAGAAGAAGAAGAAGAAATATGGAGAGGGAGAGGGAGATGTGGTTTCGGCCAAGAGGAGTGTAGAGGGGTGTGTTGTGTGAATTTGAAGAAGAATGGATGGCTTTATATAGGGAAGGGAGGGGGGTTAAGGTTCGGCCATATGGGTGGGTTTGGGTGGGAAATTGGTTTTGAATTTTGAAGGTAGGTGGAGTTTATGAGGTAGGTTTATAGGGAAGAGTGGATGGATGTGAGTGGTGAAGGTTTAGTGGGGAAGAGAGATTGAGGTGATTGGTGAAGGGTTTTTGGGAAGAGTGTTTATGGGGTTGTGTGAAAGAGAGTGGTGAGAAGAGGTGAGTGGAGGTAGGTGGGGATCCTGTGGGGTCCACAGATCCTGAGATGATCCTGTGGGGTCCACAGATCCTGAGTGGATCCTGTGGGATCCACAGATCCTGAGGTGTCAAGGCATTTACATCCCTGCACCAATTTAGGCATGCAAAATGCCCTTGCACACAACTCTGGGCGTTCAGCGCCAGGTTGGTGCCCATTTTGGGCGTTCAACGCCCATTTGCTGCCATTTCTGGCATTGAACGCCAGAACCATGCTTGTTCTGGGCGTTCAGCGCCAGAATGCTCCCATTCTGGGCATTCAGCGCCAGAACTATGCTCTGTTCTGGTGTTTGAACGCCAGACAGATGCTCCTCCAGGGTGTGATTTTTCTTCTGCTGTTTTTGATTCCGTTTTTGATTTTTTTTGTTTATTTTGTGACTCCACATGATCATGAACCTAAGAGAACATGAAAAACAATAAAAATAAGAATTAGATAAACATTGGGTTGCCTCCCAACAAGCGCTTCTTTAATGTCAATAGCTTGACAGTGGGCTCTCATGGAGCCTCACAGATGTGCAGAGCTTTGTTGAGACTCTCCAACACCAAACTTAGAGTTTGGATATGGGAGTTCAACACCAAACTTAGAGTTTGGTTGTGGCCTCCCAACACCAAACTTAGAGTTTGACTGTGGGGGCTCTGGTTGACTCTGCTTTGAGAGAAGCTTTTCATGCTTCCTCTCCATGGTTGCAGAGGGAGATCCTTGAGTTTTGAATACAAGGGAGTTCTCATTCCATTGAAGGACTATTTCACCTCTGTCAACATCAATCACCGCTATTGCTGTGGCCAGGAAAGGTCTTCCTAGGATGATGGATTCATCCTCTTCCTTTCCAGTATCCAGGACTATGAAATCAGTAGGTATGTAAAGGCCCTCAACCTTTACTAATACATCTTCTACTTGTCCATAAGCCTGTTTTCTTGAGCTGTCTGCCATCTCTAGTGAGATTTTAGCAGCCTGCACCCCATAGATTCCCAGTTTCTCTATTACAGAGAGGGGCATGAGGTTTATCCCTGAACCAAGGTCACACAGAGCCTTAAAGATCATGGTGCCTAAGGTGCAGGGTATTATGAACTTTCCAGGATCCTGTCTCTTCTGAGGCAATGTCAGTTGATCCAGATCACTTAGTTCATTGATGAACAAGGGAGGTTCAACTTCCCAAGTATCAATGCCAAATAATTTGGCATTCAGCTTCATGATTGCACCAAGAAACTTGGCAGTTTGCTCTTCAGTAACATCCTCATTCTCTTCAGAAGAGGAATACTCAGCCGAGCACATGAAGGGCATAAGGAGGTTCAATGGAATCTCTATGGTCTCTAGATGAGCCTCAGAGTCCTTTGGTTCCTCAGAGGGAAGCTCCTTATTGACCACTGGACGTCCCAGGAGGTCTTCCTCCTTGGGATTCACGTCCTCTCCTCTCCTCTCAGGTTCGGCCATGGCGCTTATGTCAATGGCCTTGCACTCTCCTTTTGGGTTCTCTTCTGTATTGCTTGGGAGAGTACTAGGAGGGATTTCAGTGATCCTTTTACTCAGCTGGCCCACTTGTGCTTCCAGATTTCTAATGGAAGACCTTGTTTCATTCATGAAACTTACAGTGGCCTTAGATAGATCAGAGACTAGATTTGCTAAATTAGAAGCATTTTGTTCAGAGTTCTCTGTCTGTTGCTGAGTTGATGATGGAAAAGGCTTGCTATTGCTAAACCTGTTTCTTCCACCATTATTAAAGCCTTGTTGGGGCTTTTGATCCTTCCATGAGAAATATGGATGATTTCTCCATGTTGAGTTATAGGTGTTTCCATAAGGTTCACCTAAGTAATTTACCTCTGCTATTGCAGGGTTCTCAGGATCATAGGCTTCTTCTTCAGAAGATGCCTCTTGAGTACTGTTGGATGCAGCTTGCATTCCATGCAGACTCTGAGAGATCATATTGACTTGCTGAGTCAATATTTTATTCTGAGCCAATATGGCATTCAGAGTATCAACTTCAAGAACTCCCTTCTTCATAGGCGTCCCATTATTCACAGGATTCCTTTCAGAAGTGTTCATGAACTGGTTATTAGCAACCATGTCAATGAGTTCTTGAGCTTCTGCAGGCGTTTTCTTTAGGTGAATGGATCCACCTGCAGAAGTATCCAATGACATCTTAGATAACTCAGACAGACCATCATAGAATATATCCAAGATGGTCCATTCTGAAAGCATGTCAGAAGGACACTTTTTGGTCAACTGTTTGTATCTTTCCCAAGCTTCATAGAGGGATTCACCTTCTTTCTGTCTGAAGGTTTGAACATCAGCTCTAAGCTTGCTCAGCTTTTGAGGAGGAAAGTACTTGGCTAAGAAAGCCGTGACCAGCTTATCCCAAGAGTTCAGGCTGTCTTTAGGTTGAGAATCCAACCATAATCTAGCTCTGTCTCTTACAGCAAAAGGGAAAAGCATGAGCCTGTAGACTTCAGGATCTACTCCATTAGTCTTAATAGTATCACATATCTGCAAGAATTCAGTTAAGAACTGAAAAGGATCTTCAGATGGAAGTCCATGAAACTTGCAGTTCTGCTGCATCAGAGAAACTAATTGAGGTTTCAGCTCAAAATTGTTTGCTCCAATGGCAGGAATGGAGATGCTTCTTCCATGTAAATTGGAATTAGGTGCAGTAAAGTCACCAAGCATCCTCCTTTCATTATTATTATTTTCAGCTGCCATCTCCTCTGCCTGTTCGAAAATTTCTGAAAGGTTATCTCTGGATTGTTGTATTTTAGCTTCTCTTAATTTTCTCTTCAGAGTCCTTTCAGGTTCTGGATCTGCTTCCACAAGAATGTTCTTATCCTTGCTCCTGCTCATATGACAAAGAAGAAGGCACAGAAAAATAATAATAATAATAATGGAAATCCTTTATACCACAGTATAGGGATCCCTTTGTAAGTAGAAGAAGAGGGGGAGATAAAGGATGTGATGTAAAGGAAGAAACACAACTGTACCAATGGAAGAGATGTGAGATGAGATGTTAGGATATGAATGAATAAATAGAATGAGATGAGGGAGGGATAATTTTCGAAAATTATTTTGAAAAAGAGTTAGTGATTTTTGAAAATAGTTTTTGAAAATTGTTAGTGTTTTTTTTTTAGAAAAAATTTTTTTTAAATTAAAAATAAAAATAAAAATAATTAATTAATTAAAAAGAAATTTTGAAAAAAGGGGGAAGATATTTTCGAAAAATGAGAGAGAGAGAGTTAGTTAGGTGGTTTTGAAAAAGTTAAGAAACAAACAAAAAGTTAGTTAGTTAGTTGAAACAAATTTTGAAAAGATAGGAAGTTAGGAAGTTAGAAAAGATATTTTGAAATCAAATTTTGAAAAAGATAAGATAAGAAGATATTTTTGAAAAGATATGATAGAAATTAGTTTTGAAAAAGATTTAATTTTTAAAATCACAATTAATGACTTGATTCACAAGAAATCATAAGATATGATTCTAGAACTTAAAGTTTGAATCTTTCTTAACAAGCAAGTAACAAACTTGAAATTTTTTTGAATCAAAACATTAATTGTTATTGTTATTTTCGAAAATTTGGTATAAAAATAAGAAAAAGATTTTTGAAAAATATTTTTGAAATTTTCGAAAATAACTAAGAATTTTGAAAAAGATTTGATTTTTGAAAAAGATTTTGAAAAAGATAAGATTTTCAAATTGAAAATTTAATTTGACTCATGAGAAACAACTTGATTTTAAAATTTTTTGAAAAAGTCAACTCAAATTTTCGAATTTGATGAGAGAAAAAGGGAAAGATATATTTTTTTGATTTTTGAAATTTTTATGAAAAACATGAAAAATATGCAATGCATGAAATTTTTAGATCAAAACATGTGATGCATGCAAGAATGCTATGAATGTCAAGATGAACACCAAGAACACTTTGAATGTCAAGATGAACATCATAGACATAATTTTGAAAAATTTTTAATGCAAAGAAAACATGCAAGACACCAAACTTAGAATTCTTTAATGCTTACGCTCTAAGAATTCAAGAATGCATATGATAAACATGAAAAGACACAAAACAAAAAATTATCAAGATCAAACAAGAAGACTTACCAAGAACAACTTGAAGATCATGAAGAACACTATGAATGCATGATATTTTCGAAAAATGCTAGATGCATATGCAAGTGACACCAAACTTATAACATGACTCAAGACTCAAATAAGAAACACAAAATATTTTTGATTTTTATGATTTTCTAATTTTTTTTGGATTTTTTTTTTCGAAAATAGTATGAAAAAGAAAAAATAAGGATTCCAAAATTTTTAATATGAATTCCAGGAATCTTGCCATGTTAGTCTAAAGCTTTAGTCTAGGAATTAGACATGGCTCACTAGCCAGCCAAGCTTTCAATGAAAGCTCCAGTCCAAAACACTAGACATGGCCAATGGCCAGCCAAGCTTCAGCAGGTGATCATGGATCAGCAGCGGGTGGATGAGCAACAACTAATTTGCTCTTGATAACAAATTGCAAGCCTCAGTCCAAATAAATTTAGACATGGCTTTACAGCCAGCCAGGCTTCACATGCTTCATGGAACACTAGAATTCATTCTTAAAAATTTTGAATAAATTTTTGAAAACATTTTTATTTTTTTCGAAAACAGATGAAAATTTTTTTGAAAATATTTTTGAAAAATTTTTGAAAAGAAAACAAAAAGAAAATTACCTAATCTGAGCAACAAGATGAGCCGTCAGTTGTCCAAACTCAAACAATCCCCGGCAACGGCGCCAAAAACTTGGTGCTGTTGCCGGATCAAAAGGGAATCTGGCACTGATGTTACCGGACCAAAAGCTTGCCGAAGACTCAAACAATCCCCGGCAACGGCGCCAAAAACTTGGTGCACGAAATTGTGATCTCCAGGCTCGAACAAATCCTGGTAATGGCTCCAAAGCTTGGTGCTCTGATCTTAATTCATAATTGTCACAACTTCGATACAACTAACCAGCAAGTGCACTGGGTCGTCCAAGTAATACCTTACGTGAGTAAGGGTCGAATCCCACGGAGATTGTTGGTATGAAGCAAGCTATGGTTACCTTGTAAATCTCAGTCAGGCAGATATAAAGTGATAATGGTGTTTTCGAATATTATATAATAAAATAGGGAAAGAGATACTTATGTAATTCATTGGTGAGAATTTCAGATGAGGGAATGGAGATGCTTTTCGTTCCTCTGAACCTCTGCTTTCCTACTATCTTCATCCAATCAGTCTTACTCCTTTCCATGGCTGGCTTTATGTGATACATCACCACTGTCAATGGCTACTTTTGGTCATCTCACGGGAAAATGATCCAATTCCCTGTCACGGCACGGCTAATCGTCTGGAGGCATCACCCTTGTCAATGGCTTCATCTTATCCTCTCAGTGAATAATATGCTCACGCACCCTGTCACGGCACGGCTATTCATTTGTCGGTTCTCGATCATGCTGGAATAGGATTTACTATCCTTTTGCGTCTGTCACTAACGCCCTGCAATCGCGAGTTAGGAGCTCGTCACAGTCATTCAATCATTGAATCCTACTCGGAATACCACAGACAAGGTTTAGACCTTCCGGATTCTCTTGAATGCCGCCATCATTCTAGCTTACGCCACGAAGATTCTGGTTAGGAGATCTAAGAGATATTCATTCTAGCTTATTTCATGTAGAACGGAAGTGTTTGTCAGGCACGCGTTCATAAGGGAGAAGGATGATGAGCGTCACACATAATCATCACCTTCATCACGTTCTTGGGTGCGAATGGATATCTTAGAAGCGAAATAAGAAGAATTGAATAGAAAACAGTAGTACTTTGCATTAATCCTTGAGGAACAGTAGAGCTCCACACCTTAATCTATGGAGTGTAGAAACTCTACCGTATGAAAATACATAAGTGAAGGTCCAGGCATGGCCGAGATGGCCAGCCCCCAAAACGTGATCAAAGGATCATAAGGTAATCCAAAGATGCCTAATACAATAGTAAAAGGTCCTATTTATAATAAACTAGTCACTAGGGTTTACATGAGTAAGTAATTGATGCATAAATCCACTTCCTGGGCCCACTTGGTGTGTGTTTGGGCTGAGCCTGAGTGTTGCACGTGCAGAAGCCATTTGTGGAGTTGAACGCCAGTTTCTGTGCCAGTTTGGGCGTTCAACTCTGGTTTTGGATCCTTTTCTGGCGCTGGACGCCAGATTTGGGCAGAAGGCTGGCGTTGAACGCCAGTTTACGTCATTCATTCTTGGCCAAAGTATGGACTATTATATATTGCTGGAAAGCCCTGGATGTCTACTTTCCAACGCAATTGGAAGCGCGCCATGTTGAGTTCTGTAGCTCCAGAAAATCCACTTTGAGTGCAGGGAGGTCATAATCCAACAGCATCAGCAGTCCTTTTTCAACCTCTGAATCTGATTTCTGCTCAAGTCCCTCAATTTCAGCCAGAAAATACCTGAAATCACAGAAAAACACACAAACTCATAGTAAAGTCCAGAAATATGAATTTAACATAAAAACTAATGAAAACATCCCTAAAAGTAACTAGATCCTACTAAAAACATACTAAAAACAATGTCAAAAAGCGTATAAATTATCCGCTCATCATTCTTCTTCTAAGAATATCCTGTGCTCACAAATCTGAGGGCTGATGCCTACTATATCCGCCAAACTCCACCCAATTGCTTTCTTGTGTCTTCTCAGCACACTAAGCAGCTGCTCCTCCTGTTGGGAAGTGAGTTCCCTTGCAATGATAACTGGGAACTTCTGGTTATCCTCAAGGTAAGCATACTTGAGGTGGGGAGGAAGGGGTTTTAATTTCAATTTCTGCTCATGGCTAGGCTCTGGATTATCTTGAGCTAATTATAATGGCAAAGTATCCTCATTGTGTTCAGAGGGTGTCCCCACACTTGGACCTTGCTCCATGTGCTTTTCTTCTACTTCTTCTTGGTGAACTTCAGCTATAGTTTCATCAATGATGTCACACTGGAAGATAGAATGATCTTCCGGAGGGTGCTTCATAGCTTCATTTAAACTGAAACTCACTGCTCTGCCATCTATCTCAAAGGAGTAAGTTCCTGAGAACACATCCAGCTTGAATTTTGAAGTTTTCAGGAATGGTCTTCCAAGAAGGATTGATGATGGTCTTCCTGAGTCATTAGGGGGCATTTCCAAGATATAGAAGTCAATGGGGAATGTGAGCCCCTTAATGCTCACTAATACATCTTCAGCAATTCCAACCACTATAATAATGCTTTTATCTGCTAACACAAAATGAGCTGCCGACCTTTTTAAGGGAGGGAGCCTCAAAGCATCATATATAGACAATGGCATTATACTAACACACGCTCTTAAATCACACATGCAGTCAGAAAATATTACACCTCCAATGGTACAGTTAACCATGCATGGATCTGGGTCACTACATTTTTCAAGTATACCTCCCATTAAAGCAGATATAGAACTACCTAAAGGAATAGTTTCTAATTCATTAATTTTGTCTTTATGTATGCATAAATCTTTCAGAAACTTTTTATATTTAGGTACTTGTTGAATAACATCAAAAAGGGGAACAGTTACCTCAACCTTTTTGAAAATTTCTACCATTTTGGGATCAAGTTCCATCTGCTTTCTAGACTTCCTTGCAAGATGTGGAAATGGAATATGAATGGTGCCACTTGCAGTTTCTGTATCCTTTGGTGCTCCATTCCTTGGCTGAGCTACTTCTTCTTCAGCCTTGTCCTGTACTTCCTCTTCCTCTTCAGTATCTTCTACTTCAACTAAGTCTTCATCTTGGGCGTGTTCTTGTGGGCTTGGCTCCTCCTGATTCCTTTCTTGTAGTGTGGTTCCGGACCTCAAAGTGATGACATTAATGCCACCCTTGAGATTGGGTAAGGGTTGAGAAGGAATTCCACTAGAGCTTGAAGGTTGGTTGGTGGAAGTGGGTAATGAATCTATCCGGGAGACGAGAGCTTATAAAGTGGCATTCAGACCATTCAGAGTAGAGTTCAGTGTAGTCTACATGTCTTGTTGTCCTTGTGCAAGAGAACGAAGCATCTCGTCATTTGATGTGGAAGGCGGATAAGTGATCTGAGGGGCCTGTTGTTGGTTGTGCTAGGGTCCTTGGGACTGCCTTAAGTGAGGTGCTCTGTTTGGCTGGTTCTAGTTCTGCTGTCTGTTGTTGTTATTCCACCTCTGGTTTCTATTGTTGTCTCTACCTCCTCTATTATAGTTGTCCCTCCAACCATGGTTGGAATTATCTCTCCAACCCTGGTTAGAGTTGTCCTGCCACCCTTGGTTATAGTTCCCACCTTGGTTATAGTTGTCGCCTTGTTGATTGTATCCTTGATTCAGGCGGTCATAGAAGTTATGAGCAGCTGCCATAGTGTTGTCCTCTTGTTGGAGATGCGGACACTCATCAGTGTAATGACTATAATCATCACATATTCTGCATACTCTTTGGGGGACCAGCTGTTGACTTTGTTGTGGTGGGGGAGACTGTTGTTGTTTTTGTTGATTCAACTGCATCTGCTTCAGTAGGTTGGTCATTTCACATATGGCTTGTGTAACGGCAGTAGTCTCACTATTATAGAAAACTTCTGCAACAGTCTTTGAGTGGTTGTTCCTGTGTTTGTGATTCCTAGTGGACTCAGCTAAGTCGCTGATCAGTTGCCATGCCTCATCTGCGGTCTTGTACTTTTTCAGAGAACCATTACTAGAACCATTGACGAACAAAAATCTCGTGCAATCTAGAATTTTCACAAATAAATTTCCGTTGTAAGTATAGCTTCTAGACCGACAAGGATTCCTTTCGTACAAAAGTTTGGTTGTCACAAGTAACAAAACCCAGTAAAATTTATAACCGAAGTATTTAAACCTCGGGTCGTCTTCTCAAGGAATTGCAGGGAAGTATGATTTATTATTGGTTATGAAAAAAAAAGTATGTTTTTGGGTTTTTGAAATAGAGAACAAGAATTTGAAAGGCAAGAAAAATAAATTAATGATTAGAAAAATCTCTTGGCAAGGTATGAGAACTGGAAATCCTATCCTAGTTATCCTTATCAGGTGTGATGAGAATTGGATTTTGCTCCCACTTAGTTAACCCTTACTAAACAAAGGAAAGTCAAGTGGACTAATTAACTTGATTCATCGGTCCTAGTTAACTCCTATGGAAAGACTAGCTTTAGAGGGATCCAAATCAATCAGCAATCCTAATTTCCAGTCAACTGCTGAGTTTGATAACTCAAGTGTTACCAATTACTTAACCAAAGCCAAAGGGAGAAAATAAATCATAAATTAAATTGAAAGTATAAAAGATAGAACAAAACAATCATAAATCTAAAATACCTCAAATAATATTAAATAGAATATTCAATTCCTGCATAGGAAAGTTCATAAATCAAATTGAAAAGATAAATAATAATTAAAGTAATAGAATAAAATTAGAAAATAAATTAAAGGAACATTGAACCTATGATTGAAGAGAAGTAGCCTAATCATAATAGAAATCCTAAATCCTAATCCTAATCCTAAATCCTAAGAAAGAGGAGAAAGCCTCTCTCTCTCTCTCTCTAAAACTACATCTAAAATCAAAAATTATGTGAATGAATATTGTATATGTTGTTGTCTATGAATGGATTGATTCCCCCACTTTATAGCCTCTAATCTGTGTTACATACAGGTCGCTGCAAAGTCATGCGGAAGCGTCGTCCACGCATTCGCGCGGATTGGGTTTTTGCCAGGTCACGCGTCCGTGTGATCTACGCGTTCGTGTCACCTGGCTTCGGGGAAACTATAACAAAATATATTTCGTTGCGAATCTCCGGATGTTAGCTTTCCAACGCAACTAGAACTGCGTCATTTGGACCTTTGTAGCTCAAGTTATGGTCGATTTAGTACTAAGAGGTCAGGCTGGACAGCTTTAGCAGTTCCTTCAGTTTCTTGTATTCCTTCCACTTCTGCATGCTTCCTTTCTATCCTCTAAGCCATTCCTGTCCTATAAACTCTGAAATCACTTAACACACATATCAATGCATCGAATGGTAATAAGAGAGGATTTAAACATAGCAAATTTAAGAGCACGAAGCATGTTTTCAATCATAGCACAAAATCAGGAAGGGAAACGTAAAAGCATGCATTTTGTATGGATAGGTGTATGAAAGATTGATAAAATCCACTCAATTAAGCACAAGATAAACCATAAAATTGTGGTTTATCAACCTCCCCACACTTAAATATTAGCATGTCCTCATGCTAAGCTCAAGAGAAGCTATAAAGAACGAATGGGGAAAGGTAAAATGTATGAAATGCAACCTATCTGTATGAATGCAGCTATATGCAAAATGCTTTTACCTACTTGGTTAAAAGTAAAAAAATCTTTTAAGAACAAATATGAACTGGATTTCACTCATTCAAATTATAAAAATGAAGTACAAATAGACTTGCAAGAAGAAGATAGCTCATGAAAGCCGGGAACAAAGAATCGAGTATCGAACCCTCACTGGAAGTGTATACACTCTAATCGCTCAGGTGTTTAAGGTTCGATTCTCTCAATTCTCTACTAATCTTGCTTTCTAAGGCTTTCTTTTCTTCTTCCAATCAACAAAAATTTAATGCACAAATACACATATCAAGAGGTCTTTTAAGGGTTGTAATGGGGTTAGGGTCAAGATAGGAATGTATTTGGTCAAGTGGACTAAAATCTGAATCCTTAATTAACTTAAACTTTCCACCTAACTTAGACAATCCATGTAATCATAATACAACATCTAACTATCCATTAACCATGTTTACCACATATTCATGCATTCTAATTTCAAGTACAGTACATATGTATTGCTTTCACCATTTACTTTGGGGCATTTTGTCCCCTTTTATTTATTTGCTCTTTTTCTTTTTTTTTCTTTATTTTTTTTCTTTTTCTATTTTTCTTTTCTTAATAAATATATTATTTTTTTCTTTTTCAATGTATATGATTAAGATATTGAATGCATGAACATGTCCTAAACATTTCTTTTACATTTTCATAAAGATATATAACACCCAATTCTTAAACCAAATGTTTCCAAACCCACTTTTCCCCACACTTAATTCGTGAACACTCTCACTAGTCTAAGCTAACCAATGATTTAAATTAAGGACATTATTATTTTCCGCTTAGAGTTAATGATGTGCTAAAGTAAAGAACAAAGGGGTAAAATAGGCTCAAAATTGGTTTGCAAAGGATAATGAAAGGTTAAGGCCATATGGGTATGTAAGCTTAGTGAAACAAGGGCCTCAATCATATAAGTGCATGCATACATCAAACAATAGAAATATAGAATTAAGCAAGACAAAGATCACAATTTTAGAGAGAAAAACACACACCAAAAACAAAATATTGGTTGATAAAATGCAACCAATCAAGTAGGCTCAAAATCTCACTGGTTTTGTGTGTTCGAGCTCTAAAACCATGTTCCAAATTAAAATTTCTTCAAACAAGTTTTGCAAAAAGTTTAATTCAAATTAGTGAAATGCTATAAAAAGTTTCTTGAAAAAGAAAATATTACTTCAACCAAGTAGTGGTAAAATATGCACAAAAATCAAACAAACATGCAAATGCAACAACTCATTTAACAAAAAAAATTTAAACATTGGTGTTGAGAAGCGAATAACTAACCCATGGAGATCGGTATCGACCTCTCCACACTTAAAGATTGCACCGTCCTCGGTGTATGCTAAGATGTGCAAGTGGATGGGTGGCTCCAACTGATGCTTTTCTCCAAGGATTGTGCAGATGGACTTGTTTGTCTCCCCATATAAAAGTTTTTTTCCTTTCCTTTTCCGGTGGCCATCCTGAAAGAAGAGGAAAAAGAAGAAAAATAACCCAAAAACAAAGATATGAAATAATTTAAAATATGGTTGGGTTAATGCCAAATAATGGGGGTCTCAATTACATGGTAGCTACAACATGCAAGTGAGAAAATAATAGAAGCACATGGCATACCAGTGGTGCAAAAATTTGCAACAAAGGGGAGGAGTGTGGGTAATGAAAGATAGTATAAGTTTATATCAATGCAAGAGGAGTACAAGTATCATAAAAGATTAGCAGTGACTTAAATAATATTACCTTAATTAGAATAAAACAAGTCATGAAGCACTAGAGTAATACCAGAAAAGATGTAACAGTTGAATAAGAAAATTTAACACCAATGAAAAAAATAATAAATTTAAGAAAAATAAAAATATGCACAAAATTAAAATGCAATTAATGAAAGTATGCAAATAAATTAAGTAAAATAGAATGAAAGTGAAGAAGGATGAAAAGTTAAATAAACGAAGAAAAAGAAAGTAAGAAAGGAGGAAGAAATGGAGAAGAAAGAATTAGGATTGGGGAAGAAAAGATAAGATAGTTGGCGCTGATCTAGTAAAACTGTGCGTCGCATGTGACGCGGACGCGTGAGTCACGCGATCGCGTGGTGTGTGATAATGTTCAGGTGACGCGGATGCGTGGGTCACGCGATCGCGTGGCCTGTTTTGTGCTATTGGCGCGAGTGCAGCCGTGCGTTCACACAACTCTCTGTTTCATACCTTTATTGCCAAATTTTTGGGTGACGCGGACGCGTGGGTGATGCGATCGCGTGAATGACCATTTTTTGAAAAAACAACATGAATGCGTGGGGCACGTGGTCACGTGGTAGGGCTTATGCCTCTAGCATCATTCCAGCCTAACTCCACCATAACTCTCTGCCATACACCTTTTTACATCGATTTTGCAGGGCCATGCGTTCGCGTGGGTGACGCGGACGTGTGGGAGGCTCTTTTTCAGAATGACGCGGACGTGTCATTGACGCGGTCGCGTGGGCATATTTATGCCTAAGGCACACCTCCAGCCACGCTTTTGCGTGACTTTCTATTCAATTCTCTTTTCTTCAGAACGCATCTATGACGCGAACGCGTCAGCGATGCTTACGCGTCACGTGCGTTTTTTTTTTATGCAGAATGTAAAATGCAGAATATATGTAGATGACTATGCAGAAATTATGAGTGAACACGAATGAAAATAAAAGAAAATAAAACTAAGAACAAAAAGGAAAGAATATACCATGGTGGGTTGTCTCCCACCTAGCACTTTTAGTTAAAGTCCTTAAGTTGGATATTTGGTGAGCTCCTTGTTATGGTGGCTTGTGCTTGAACTCATCTTAAAATTGCCAGCAATGCTTGGACTTCCAATAAGCTCTGTCTATTCCATGTAAATTTCTCAAGCTTTGATGGAGTTCTTCACAAGCTTTGATCTCCCAAATTTGGTCCTCATATATTCCTGGATCCCAAATCTTGTTTCTGCACCCGTCTTCAAGTGGAACATGATGATTCCATCCGGGTGGTAAGCAATATGAATTCTCTACGGAGTACCAAACTCTTTTTTAGATCCAACCAAATTATCACCACTTGAGCCGTTACATCTAGCCCTTGAGATATCAACTTTGATGAGCCTTGATTTGCAATTCCAACCACTAAACAGTCTCCTCTTACGCTTTATGCCACAAAGCTTCCTGAGTTGGCCGTCCGTTTCAAGAATACCGTACTCAAGTGGGATAGGAAGACGAACAGAGATAAGTTTTACCCACTCAAGTGAAGGAGTAGACGACAACCTATGTGGAGAAGTCTCCAACGTTCTTGACAAAGCATACTCAACTCCCGTCCGCCCTTTTCTAAGGATTTCCGCTTCCACATTATTCTCAGACTCAATCAGAGAAGAGTCTTCATATTCAAGGAGTTCATTTGCAGATGTAGATTAATCACTAGGAGGACTTGATGCATGATCTTTATCACCAAGGGAACTTACTTCTTGATCTATCCCATCCAAGTCTTCATAAGGAATATGCCATGGAGGTTGTGCACTGGCCTTCTTGACATCAATTTCAATCTTATTGGAGGAGTACTCTACAATTCTAGATTCCCATGGAGGTTCAGCATCTCCTAAATCTTCAACCACTTCTTCCTCTGCAATTATTATGGCTTCCTCCACTTGTTCCAATACAAAGCCATGTTCCTCATTGTCCACTGGAGTTTCTAGTGTCTCCTTCATGCTACGTTCTTCTTTTGATTCTCCACATGTAGCCATGGGAGTACTTTGAGTGCTCAGATGTTGGGAAGCTAATTGATTTACTACCTCGGTCAAGGCAGTCGCGAATTCTAGTACTCCCCGTTTCATCTCTCTTTGCCCTTGAAGAAGAACACCAAGAGTGTCATGCGTTGAAGGTTGAGGTGGATATAAAGGCTCATTACTTGGGAGGAAAGGTTCATGATAAGAGGGTGGTTCATCACTCTCCATCTTTTTCACTTGTTGCACAGCACACTTCAATTCCTTGTTCTCAAGTTGAGATTCTTTAGCCATGAAAGCTTCGAGTGCTATTCGGTTTACCGCTCGGTTCAATTGACGCAGGGTTGCTTGAAATTGATCCATTGTTTCCTTAAGATGATCCCTTGACTCTTGTTTTGATCAGATATCATAAGTAGAATCATAAGGCTCTTGGATTGATGGATATGGATGTGGTGTATATGGAGGTGGTGGTCCTTGGGAGTAACTGGGTTGGAATTGGGGTGGATATATGTATGGCTCATATGGCTCATAGGGTGGTTGATATGGTGGATAAGGGTTAGAATCATGAGATGGTGTTTGGTAGTAGGGGGCTTGTGAGTATGGTGGTTCAAAGGTGTATTGGGGAGGTGGTTCATAAGCATATGATGGATCTTGATGGTAACTACAAGGGGTCCACCATATCTATCATCTTGGTATTCACTTCGGAATGGCTCTTGACCATAGTAATTTGGTGGAGGTGGTTTGTCACGAAGGGGTCCACCATAACTATTGTCTTGGTAAGCATCACAGAATGGTTGTTGGTTATAGCGCATTGGAGGGTGTTGTTGCTAAGAGGGTTGATCAAATCTTTGTGGCTCCTCCCATCTTTGATTCTTCCAACCTTGATGCCTATTTTCATTATAGTTTTCATTCCTTACAACAACATTAGAACCAAACTCAAAGCAACGGGGGTGAGAACTCATAGTAATTAATAAAAATTAAAAACAAAAATAAAAACAAATAAACAAGAAAAAGAAAATATTTACAATAAGCAATAATAAGGCACACGTTTGCAATTCCCCGGCAACGGCGCCATTTTGACGAACGAAACTCTCGCGCGATCTAGAATTTTCACAAATAAATTCCCGTTGTAAGTATAGCTTCTAGACCGACAAGGATTCCTTTCGTACAAAAGTTTGGTTGTCACAAGTAACTAAACCCAGTAAAATTTATAACCGCAGTATTTAAACATCGGGTCGTCTTCTCAAGGAATTGCAGGGAAGTATGATTTATTATTGGTTATGAAAAAAAAAGTATGTTTTTGGGTTTTTGAAATAGAGAACAAGAATTTAAATGGCAAGAAAAATAAATTAATGATTAGAAAAATCTCTTGGCAAGGTATGAGAACTAAAAATCCTATCCTAGTTATCCTTATCAGGTGTGAATTAACTTGATTCCTCGGTCCTAGTCAACTCCTATGGAAAGACTAGCTTTAGAGGGATCCAAATCAATCAGCAATCCTAATTTCCAATCAACTACTGAGTTTGATAACTCAAGTGTTACCAATTACTTAACCAAAGCCAAAGAGAGAAAATAAATCATAAATTAAATTGAAAGTATCAAAAATAGAACAAAACAATCATAAATCTGAAATACCTCAAATAATATTAAATAGAATATTCAATTCCCGCATAGGAAAGTTCATAAATCAAATTAAAAAGATAAATAATAATTAAAGTAATAGAATAAAAGTAGAAAATAAATTAAAGGAACATTGAACCTGTGATTGAAAAGAAGTAGCCTAATCATAATAGAAATCCTAAATCATAATTCTAATCATAAATCCTAAGAGAGAGGAGAGAGCCTCTCTCTCTCTAAAACTATATCTAAAACCTAAAATTATGTGAATGAATGTCGTATATGTTATTGTCTATGAATGGATTGATTCTTCCACTTTATAGCCTCTAATCTATGTTTTCTAGACCAAAAACTGGGTCAAAAATATCCCAGAAATCGCTCCCAGTGATTTCTGGTACGTACAGATCGCTACAAAGTCATGTGGAAGCGTCGTCCACGCGTTCGCGCAGATTGGGTTTTTGCCAGGTCACACGTCCGCGTGATCCACGTGTTCACGTCACTTAGCTTCAGGGCAGCTATGGCAAATTATATATCGTTGTGAAGCCCCGAATGTTAGCTTTCCAACACAATTGGAACCGGGTCATTTGGACCTCTGTATCTCATGTTATGGTTGATTTAGTACTAGGAGGTCAGGCTGGACAGCTTTAGCAATTCCTTCAGTTTCTTGTATTCCTTCCACTTCTGCATGCTTCCTTTCTATCCTCTAAGCCATTCCTACCCTATAAACTCTGAAATCACTTAACACACATATCAAGGCATCGAATGGTAATAAGAGAGGATTTAAACATAACAAATTTAAGAGCACGAAGCATGTTTTCAATCATAGCACAAAATCAAGAAGGGAAATGTAAAACCATGCATTTTGTATGGATAGGTGTATGAAAGATTGATAAAATCTACTCAATTGAGTACAAGATAAACCGTAAAATAGTGGTTTATCAACCATCTAGTGTAGTTTTATCCCGAGGCTTCATGCCTTGAATAAAGTAGCTGAACAATGCAGGAGATCTCTTTCCTCAATCTATCTGTAACTTCAGCTGGAAAGTATTTTTTCAAGAATTCTCTTCTGAGCGTATCCCAGTTGGTAACAGTTGCTTCAGGTTGGGAGTAGTACTACTCCCTCGCCTTTCCCTCAAGAGAAAATGGGAAGGCGGTTAACAGAAAAGAAGTTTCATTTGCACCATGACGCCTAACAGTAGAACAGGCTGTCTGAAAATTCCTGAGGTGCTTCATGGGCTCCTGAGCAGGTAAACCATGAAACTTGGGCATCAAGTTGATTAGTGCAATTTTTAGCTCAAAATCTGCAGCCAGAGTTGGATGATGCACTTGATACGGCTGCAGTGTAAAGTCTGGGGCTCCAACTTCCTGGAGAGTAATCCTCCTAGGTGCTGCCATATTATCTGCATGTGAATCAACTGAATCAGTAGTAAAGGAGCTTGTTTCTTCCTCAGATGGTGGTTCAGATTCACCCTCAGAGGCTAACCGACGCCGAGCTCGCCTAATACGTGAAAGAGTTCTTTCAATTTCAGGATCAAATGCGGCTAAGCTCGGATCAGGCAACGAAGGCGTCATTCAATGAAAGAAACATACAGCTCATGGTAATAAAATAAAATAAAATACACAAAAATTAAAAACATGTACACTAATTAATAATTTAGCACACAATTGCAACTCCCCGGCAACGGCGCCAAAAATTGACGCGTGGCGTAAGTTTAACCAATTAAGAAATTATAATATAAGAACAGCATTGCGAGTATAACTCTTAATCAGCAAAAATCCGCCTCATCAATTTAGAAAGGTTGTCACAAAAGTTTAGAATAAAAATACTGGGAGTATGAGTCACAGGTCATCTCCCAACGAGTTGCTAAAAAGGGTGCTAAGTTATTAATCAGGAGTTTTCTGGTAATTTTGAGTTTGGGCAATGGGAACATAAATAATTGTAAATTAATGCAGTGAAAATTAAAAGAGATTAATAATATTCTAAATAAAAATCCTTGACTGGGGGAATGATTAATCGGAAGTTCTATTCTTGTTGGACTACTCTCAAGTGTAGTATAAAGAGGTTGTTGTTTTCACTTAGTTAACCCTTACTAAATAAAGGAAAGTCAAGTGATTAAGCTAACTCTTATTCGCAAATCCTAGTCCTCTCCCTTGGGAAGGTCTAGCGTTAGTAAATACAGAATTAGCCAACAACTTCCAATTTAACTAATCACTTGAGCATTCCAACTCAAGTGTCTCCTCTTAATCAACCCCTGTGTCAAGTTGGGAATCTACTCCATTGACATGAGAATTACTTGTATAGAATTAAAAAAGGGATAAAAGAAAGACATGATAGACAATAACTGCAATTTAATTTAAAATAAAAATAATCCTCTGCATCAACAATCCATGAAAATAATCCAATTGCAACTCTAAACAAGAATTAAGAATATGGAATAAATAAAAGAGTAAGGAAACAAACTAGAATAGTATCTTCAACGGAGGTGATGACTCTTCAATATCCAAAGCAAAAGCAATAAACTATGAAACTATGAATGTAAAAGAAAACCTAGAGGAAGAGTAATTTTCTCTCTAGATTCAGATCTAAAAAAACTAAATCTATGCTAATGAGAATCTGTCTTGAGTCTCTGCAGGTTCCCTGGCTCTAATATGTGTTTCTAGGCCGAAAACTGGGTCAAAACTCGACCCGAAATCACCCCCAGCATTTTCTGTCAATTCTGCAGATCGCGCATGTCACACGTACGCGTCAGTCACGCGTGCGCGTCATTTGGCGAATTTCCTTATCACGCGTACGCGTCAGGCACGCACACGCGTCGCTACAAATTTCTCCATCTCGCGCGCTCGCGTGAGCCATGCGTGCACGTCGATGCTCGATGGTTATCTCCTTGGTTTCTTGTGTTCCTTCCATTTTTGCAAGCTTCCTCTCCATTCTCTAAGCCATTCCTGCCCTGTAAAGCTTGAAACACTTAACACACGGATCACGGTGTCGAATGGTATAAAGGAGAATTAAAATATACAAATTAAAGATCTCTAGGAAGCAAGTTTTCAACCATAGAACAAAATTAGGAAGGGATTGTAAAATCATGCAAATCATATGAATAAGTGGGTAAAGACTTGATGAAACCACTCAATTAAACACAAGATAAACCATAAAATAGTGGTTTATCAAAGAATCTTTAGTCAGTTGCCATTTATGGTTTAGCCTGTTTATAAGCTTGATTTATCTGGTGGAAGTTCTAGGATTGTCTTCGGCTTTCCCAAGACATTACATGTTAGATATGTGGGTACTGTTACCATACTGAGAACCTCCGGTTCTCACCCATTCGGATTTTGTGGTTTTCAGATGCAGGACGTTAGGCTCCTCGCTAAGGCATGCTGGAGATTTCTGGATTAGCGAATATCCTTGTTTCTCGGGATTTTACTTTGGTTTCATGTTTTCACTTATATACTTTTATCTCCACTAAATAATGTATATAAATATACCGTTTTGACTCCTCTTAGAGGATGTTTGGAGAATAGGTTGTGTATTCACTCTTTGGGTTTCCTTTGGGTTTTCTTGCTTTATATATTTGTATATACTTCTATGCTCGGACCGGTTTTCTTCGCAGCCGGATTTTGAGTTTTGGATATTTGTGTTTTTGACACTCTTTGGATATATTCTTACGTTAGCTTATCCTTATCTGTTTCGTTACGTTATCGACCGGAGTGTTGCGCTTTTCGAGTTATGATTTTGATTTACCCCTTTTCCTTCAAAGGCTCCTAGTTATAAACATTCTTCACAGTACTATATGTACTAAATTTTATTTTTAGAGGTCGTAATACCTCGCCACCTCTGTCGTATGACTTAAGCATAAGGCTCTGTGTGGTAGGGTGTTACACCACCAGCCTTGCTGATCCTGCAGAAGTTGTCAACTTGAGAGAGGAGGTGCAGAAGCTCTCACAAGAGCTTCACCAACAAGCTTGGCAGTCTAAGCAGAAGTACTACGAGTTTCTTGCATGCATGGGAAATACCGCAGCCATTAACTCGTAGATGACAGAGAAGCTAGAGCGGCTAGAGCATTTGTGAGAGCAGATCGAGGTGTACAACGAGCATATGCGCGCTTGAGGCAGCAGGGTTGGGGCACCGACATCAGTACCTACTTCGCCGCCTCAGCAGGGGGAAGACGATGACGATGAAGATTACCAGAATCTGTAGGGTTTAGGGATTTAATTTATTTTATATCTATTTTATTGTATTCTACTTCTGTGACATTTTATTATATTTAGACAATTGATATTTAATAAAATCATTAGTTGATTTCTGGTAATTTTGAATTTTTGCCCTAATTATGTTAATAAGAATTTTAATTTGACTACTAATTGTGGTTTAATTGTGAAAAAAACTGCTATCGAATTTAACAGTGGACAAATTCAACGGTAATTGAGCTCTGAAACACATAATATGGTGCCAAAGTTACCGTAAGAATAATCCGCCAGTAATCAATAATTTAGTGTTGACAAATTTGTTAAAAAATTGATAAAAAATCTGCTAATAATTAACATGAGACGAAATAATCTTACAGTAAATAATTTTTAGTACTATTTATACTGTCAAATTCAATCCGACAATAAATCTAACAATAAATTTAATAGTACTCAATATTTTTTTTTAGTGAGATAAGATGATCTTAGACCGTTTAATTTCATTTAGACACTTTCTATATTCAGTATCTCCTAATAAGCCTTGGTCCTCTTTTCTACATTGATTTGAAATTTAATAACTGAAAGGAGCAAAAGAGAGAATCGTCGACCACTTTTACAAAAGGAAAACGGGAATATACAAGATTCTCTCTCATTCATTGTGCTTCTTTAGATATTTCACTGTTTCACTAAGTTCACATTACAACCATTTGTAATAATTAAATATCGAAAATATTTGATAACTAAAAAAAATCAGTCAAAAACAGTTATAATTTGTCTTATTTAACATTCATTAATTATTGCGATAATTAATTAATGTTAAATAAAGAAAATTCTGACTGCTTTTTTTTTTGTATATATCAAATGAAGTATCACATGTAATTTGGTAAAGTAAGGATATCAATGTAAATGTAAATGATGGCACCTGATTCGTCAAACAAAGCATCATTTGATGTAAGAATAAAGAATTTAAATTTTTTAAATTTTAAATTTTTATTTTAAAGGATAAAATGAGATTTTTTATTATTGAATATTTGTTTTCTTGTGTATTCTCTTGATTCTACCTATAAAATAAATAGTAATAGATTATGTTTTATCCTTTAAAATTAAATTTAAAATTTAAAAGATCCAAATTCAAAAATAAATACTCAAAAATAAACTCATCAATTTAAGTTTAGGTATAATATATCTCATTCATAAATATTAAAAAACTAATAAAAATTATTATTTTTAGTCAATAACTAAATAATAATATTAAAATATAAACTAAAAATATATTATTAAATTATTAAATTAAAAAAATAAATTAATAATTAAAAATATTAAATTTTTCTAATCATGAATAATCTCTCTCTCTCGTATATGGCCGGACACCAAAAAAAATATCATATATGGCCGCTATAGTGACAGTGAGCTTATAATATTATATTATTCTTTTCACATGCATACCCATACTTGTTGTTAAGCTGTTTTTTTGTTTCTATTCTTTTTCTTTCTTTTTTAAGGCATTTAAAGATTTTTTATGAAATAATTAAAATTTTGATTTTTAAAATTATCATTGTTTAATAAAAATATATTAGGTGATTAAATATTTTTAATAATTAAATTTAACCAAGTATTGTTATACATATATGTTCTTTTTTTTTTTCGGTACACACTTTTTTGTGTCTTCCTTTTTTGTTATGTCCTTTTTTTTCCTTTTTCTTTGTTTGTATTATGTTTCTCATTTTTTTTATTTCTCCTACTTAAAAATATAAAACCAAAAAGAGAAGCAAACACAAACAAATAAGAAGCAACAGCAAACCAACATCACATTTCAAAGTTTAAAAGGAATGGAGTGGTTTGGATTTTTTTTGTTGTTGATAGTAATATCGAAAATAATAATAAGATGGATCGTTATTTCTTTTGTTATTCTTGTTTGATTATTTTATTTGCTGTTGTTGTTCTTACTTTACTTATTGTATTGAGCTCTCTTATTTAAAAATAGAAGAAAAAAGATAAGAAATGATAAATCCCAATTTTATGGTTTATCTTGTGCTTAATTTAGGGAATTTTATCAACTTTTCTCACATTTATTCAATGAAATAGCATGGTTTTGCAAATTCTCCTTAAATTGTGCTTAAGAGTAAAAACATACTTTTTAGGCCTTTAAATCGCTAATTTTATTTCACTTTAATTCCATTCGATGCCTTGATATGTTTGTTTGAGTGATTTCAAGATTAGAAGGCAATGATTGGATTGAAGGAATGAAGAAAAAGCATGCAAAAATGGAGAATTCATGAAGAAATGAAGGAATCGCTAAGCTGTCAATCCTGACCTCTTCGTACTAAAACGATCATAACTTGAGCTACAGAGGTCCAAATGAGGCGGTTCCAGTTGCGTTGGAAATCTAATATTCGGGGCTTCAAAATGATATAAAATTTGCTAAAGTTGCCTTGCAGTTAAGTGACGCGCACGTGTCACCCATGCGTGAATGTCGCAGGAGCAGCGTGAGTCACTTAAGGCAATTCGTGGCCAGCAATTTTTGAAGCATTTTTGGCCCAATCCAACCCATTTCTGATGCTATTGAACCCAAGGATTGAAGGGGAAAGAAAAGAAGTAGTCATAGTTTAGTTTTTATCATGTTTTAGGTTAGAATTCTAGAGAGAGAAGCTCTCTCTTCTTTCTAGAATTAGGGTAGATTAAATTCAAATCTCTTCTTAGATCTAGATTTTAATTCTTGTTTTCATCTACTCTTCCTTTCAATTTCTTGTTGCTACATCTTTACTCTTTTAGTTCCTTTTGTTAATTTCTTATTCTAATCATTTTTATGTTCATGCACTTTTGTTCCCTTTGATTTCAATTAATGCAATTTATGTTTTATGTTCCTTTATGGTTTAATTGCTTTGTTCTTGTTATTTTCTTGCATTTGGTAGTGTTAGATTTTATATTTCTTGTCATTTTACTATGCTTTTCTTTTATGCCTTCCAAGTGTTTGATAAAATGTTTGGTTGAATTTTAGTGTAGATTTTTTTCCTCTTGCCTTGGGTTGAGTAATTGGAGACTCTTGAGTTATCATACTCTTTTGTTGATTGATAATTGGAAGTTGCTAGTTGACTTGAATTTCACTAAAGCTAGTCTTTCACTATGATTTGACTAGGACTTGTGGACTCAAGTTGATTATATCTACTTGACTTTCCTTCATAGTTAGAGGTTAACTAAGTGGGAGCAATGGACAATTCTTGTCACAATTGATGATGATAATGAGGATAGGACTTCTAGTTCTCATTTCTTTCCAATAGTTTTCTTAGTTATTAGTTTATTTCTTTTGCTATTTACATTTCTTGTTCCTTATTACAAAAACCCCAAAACATTCCTTCATAGCCAATCATAAAGCACTTCATTGTAATTCCTAGGGAGAACGACCCGGGATTAATACTCTCGGTTATTTTATTGGGGTTGAACTAGTGACAACCATATTTTGTTTGATGTGAGGATTCATTATTGGTTTAGAACTATACTTGCAACGAGAATTTATTGAAAAATTCTAAACCATACAAAATTCTCTTCATCAAAATGGCGCCGTTGCCGAGGAATTGCAATGGTGTTATGTTATTGGCTATTGTGAATATGTTTATATTGTGAATATCTTACTTTTTGGTTATTTATAGGTCTTGCTAGTAATTAGGAGTTTGCTTTTTCTTTGCATCTTTGATATTTTTGTTTCGATTTCCTCTTGTCCATATGAATTCTCATCCTTGTAGTTTTGGATATGGTTACGACTATGTTGTAGGCAATGGAAACTTGGATGATGGCTCACATTATGGGAGAGATGAATTCTTGAGAAGGGAGCCATATCCATATGAGTAATCACCATGGAAACCTCCTCAACCAAGCTACTATGATTGCAATCCCTCTTATGATGCATATCATTCCAATGGATATGATGGTTCTTATCATGATTATACCACTCAACCACCATCATTCCATACACCATACTCTCAACATAGTCATCAAACACCATCATTCCAACTGCCATACTCCCAATCCACATCCCATTTCCATCAATCACCTCCACACAATCCTAATCCATATCCTCCATATGCACACACTTATAACCATTATGAACAAGCACCCATGAAACCACCACCACTCCAACATCTTTACCCTTCCAACCAAGTTTCCATGGATGATACACTTGGTATCGTTTCTCAAGAGCAAGAAGAGCTCCAAACCACACTCACTCGTTTTACCTCCACCTTCCAAGAGCTTATATCCCGTACACCTCTATCTTCTACCAACAACCAAAATACCTTCCAACCTCCAAGCTTTGATGAACCTCCTTTCCAACCACATGATGAATTCTCCTATCCATCACAACCCTCCATGGAAGAATATCCATGTCTATCAATCCAAGAGCAATATGATCCTACTTATGTTAGTGAAGTGGAACAAGAATCAAAGGATCGTCTCAAGGAATCAATGGCTCAGCTTCAAGCAACCGTCCGTCAAAAGTTGGACTTATGGGATTCATACCACAAGCAAAACATGACCACAGATGATTGTGGAGAAGCAACCGAAGAGGGGAGTGCGAGAGAAATTTTAGAGTCTCAACTTGAGAACAAGAAAATGGAGGGTGTTTCACAACAAGTGGAAGGGATGGAAATAGTTGAAGAAGAAGAAGTGGAAGAAGACCTAGGGGGGTTGAACAAGAAGGAAGTTCCATCATTGAAGACAACTCTACACCAAGTGACAATGGTGATCTTGTTGAAGCTTCTTCCCTTAGGTGTGAAATCGATGTTGAGGAGGAATGTTCACAACCTCCGATACACATTTTGATTAATGAGAAAGAGTTGGAAGAAGTTAGCACACAAGAGGAAATTGAAGAAAGTTGTCAAAAGATGGAAGTCATTAAGGAGGAACCAAAGGAAGTGGAGCCTACAATGACAAGACCATTGGATATCTTCCTTACTAAGTCACCATCCAAATTACAAGTTGAATGGGTAACCATCTCATCCTTTAATTTCCTTGGCCCATATCAATATACATTGTTAGAAAGGGATGGTCAACTTAGTGCTATGTGTGGGTTAGAAAGTAGAAAAATGTTGGGTCTTGGTTGGCAACAAGAATCAAGGTGCATAGTGGAAGAAAGCTCAAATTGTAGGATTCATGGTTGGAGTGAAGCTCAATTCAAGGGATCTAGGATGATGAGTAGGAGTTACAAGGAGAATACAATAAGTTTGTCAACCAATTGGAAGCATGAAATTCAAGAAGAAAGAGGGTTGACAAACAAAGTATGGGACCTCGGAATATACATAGATAATCATCAACTTTGGGGTCTTGGTACTCGCTTGAGATCTCTTGGTAGCTTGACGCGCTTAATTTGGGAGCCCGGTGGCTATTGGAAATGCAAGCATTGGTGGGGATTCAAGGAAGAATTCAAGCATAAGCCACCATAGCAAAGTCCCCACCAAATGTCCAACTTAAGGACTTTAAATAAAAGTGCTAGGTGGGAGACACCCCACCATGGTAAATTCTTTCCATTCTCTTGTATATATAATCAATGAATGAATTAAGATGCCATTGTTAGGTAGTTTTTTACTCTTCGTACTTTTGCATATCTTGCTTTAATTTCTAGGTTGCTTATTAGATTCATGCTTTAATTAGAATAGTTATTTTTGAATTGCATTTTGCTTAAAGTGCAAGTTTTGTTTGTTTTGTCTTTGAAAATTTTTTAAAAATTAAAAGATTTTTGTTAAATTTGAATTTTGGTTGCTTTAGAATGTTTATAGGTTAGGAGAGTATTAAATTCAATTTTTATGCTTCTAAAAAAAAAGGTCAATCCATGCTTAAGCGTGGGCCATGCTTATGTGTGGATTGCCATATGGGGACTCCTGGTACAAAAACCAGAGAGTTGTTCCTACTTTGTGCCAACTTTGTGCGAAAATCCACGCATAAGCACGGGTGACGCTTACGCGTCGATCGTCCCTGCTGCAATCCACGCGTAAGCATGGGCGACGCTTATGCGTGGATTGCACCCTGTTTTTCTCTTTTCTCCTTTCTTCTTCTTTCTTCTCTCCTTCTTCTTTCTTTCTACCTTTCTTCTTCTCTCTTCTTTCTTTCTTACTCTCTTCTTTTCCCTCTCTTCAAAAAAAAAGGAAAAAAAATAAAATAAATAAATAAATAAATAACTAAATATATAAAAAAATTAAAAAAAAATTCACCTTTTAGTTTTTCTCATCTTTCATTTCCTTTTGTTTATTACATTTGCATACCTTTATTCATTGCATTTTATTTTTATTTTTATAACTTGTTCTTATTTTCTTTTCTAAATTTCTTATTTTAATAATGGTGTTGAATTCTCCTACTCAATTGTTGAGAATTTCTTGGTTAATCTTGGTGCTTCTTAACTTGTTTGATATTGTTGGGTGATGAAATTTCTAAGTCAATGCTTAATCTTTGATGACTCTTGCATTCTTTGTGCATTGATATGAACTTCCATTGTCTTTCATGACCCACTCTTTCTTGTTTGAACTTGATGCTCAACATGCTCTTCATGTTATTCACTTATACTTTGAATTCCCTCTTGCATCAAGTATTAGTTGATATGCCTTAACTTATATTGTTTTCTCATTTATATGTTGTAGCTACCATATAGTTGAGAACCTTACTCTTATTTGGCATTAACCTCCGCCTATGTTCTATTTGCTTTGATATCTTTGTTGTAGGCTTAATTTTCTTTCTTTTTCTTTCCTTTTAGGTTGGCCACCAAAAGAGGAAAAAGAAAAGCTTCTAAATGGGGCAACAAACAAGTCCACCCGCACAATCCTTTGAGAAAGCTCATCAGTTGTAGCAACCCGTCCACCTTACTCTTCTTTGCATGCACCGAAGACGGTGCAATCTTCAAGTGTGGGGAGGTCGTCCGACCGATCTCTATGGGTAACAATTTCCTTTTTTTAACACCAATTCTTGATTTTCTTTGTTAGATTAGTTGTTGCATTGCATGATAGATTGCATGTTAGTTAGAATTTGTACATATTTTTACAACTTCTTTTTTATGTTAGGACTACTTGGTTAGGGTGATGATTTCTTTTCCAAGAAAACTGTTTTTAGGGCACCCTACCAATTTGAAAAAAAAAAATTTGTTGAACTTACTTGAAGAATTTATTTTGGAACATGGTTTTTGAGCTAAGAACACAAGCATGTGAGATTTGAGCCTAATTGTGTGGTTACATCATATAACCACTTTAATTCTTTCTTGTGTGTAATTATTCTCTTTCTATAATTGTAATCTTGGATTTGTTTGATTCTATATGTCCATTATTTTGTGTATACATGCATTTATATGATTGAGGCCATTGTTTCAATTAGCTCACTTACCCAAATAGCCTTACCTTTTATCTTCCTTTGTTAGCCAACTTTGAGCCTATTAAATCTCTTTTGTTCTTAATTGTAGCATATCACAAGCCTTAAAGCGAAAAACAATAAATGTCCTTAATTTGGATCTTTGATTAGCTTAGGCTAGTGAGGTAAAAGTGTATTTTGTATTTTTATTGAAATATTGGGAATTGGATACATACTCATGTATTAATTATGTTTAAACCATATGTATTGATATGTTTGTATATATTTTATTGCAAAAAAATATATATATACAAATTAAAGAAAAATATATATTAAAAGAAAAATAAAAAGAAAAAAATAGAAAAAGAAAAATATATATAGAAAAAAATGCATAAAAAGGGGATAAAATGCTCCAAAGCAAAGTAATAATAACAATGCATATGGAATGTGAATTAAAGAGAATGCATGAATATGTGAAAAAAAGTGGGAATCATGGGTAGCTAGGTGTTGTATTAGAATTGTATAAGTTGTTATATGTGTTTGGTGAGAGCTTAGGTTAATCAAAGATTCAAATTTCAAGCTCACTTGACCATATGCATCCTTACCTTTACCCTAACCCCATTACAACCTATGAATAAGTCCTCATGATAAATGTATGCATGCATTGAATAATTGTTGATTGTTAGATGAAAAACAAATCTTAGAAAGCATGATTAGAAGAGAATCGAGTGATCAACCCTATACACTTGAGCGACTAGAGCGAATACACTTTCGGTGAGGGTTCGATGCTCAATTCCTTGTTCTCGGCTTTTTCATGAGCTTTCTTCTTGCAAGTCTATTTGAACTTTATTTTGATATTTGAATTGGTAGAGTTCATGAGTTATCATACTACTTAGCCCTACTTGTTCATATATATTCTTGGAGATTGATTTACTTTTGACCAAGTAGGTAGAAGCATTTTGCATTTAGTTGTATTCATATAGATATAAGATATGTGCATATAGTTTCTTTGCATTGAATAAATGTTCATACTCCTTTTCTTGTCCTTCTTTATTCTTAGCATGAGGACATGCTTGGTTTAAGTGTGGGGAGATTTGATAAACCCCAATTTTGTGGTTTATCTTGTGCTTAATTTAGGGGATTTTATCAACTTTTCTCACATTTATTCAATGAAATAGCATGATTTTGCAAATTCTCCTTAAATTGTGCTTAAGAGTGAAAACATGCTTTTTAGACCCAAAAATTGATAAATTTAATTCACTTTAATTCTATTCGATACCTTGATATGTTTATTACGTGATTTCAGGATTAGAAGGCAAAGATTGGATTGAAAGAATGAAGAAAAAGCATGTAAGAATGGAGAACTCATGAAGAAATGAAGGAATTGCTAAGCTGTTAATTCTGACCTCTTCGTACTAAAACGATCATAACTTGAGCTACAAAGATCCAAATGAGGCAATTCTAGTTGCGTTAGAAAGCTAATATCCGGAGCTTCAAAATGATATAAAATTTGTCATAGTTGCTTTGCGTTTTGTGATGCGTACGCGTCAATCTACGTGCACGCATCGCAGATCAGCGTGGGCCATTTTAGGGAAAAACGTGGCTAGCAATTTCTAGCTCATTTTGAGCCCAATCCAACTCATTTCTGATGCTATTAAACCAAAGGATTGAAGGAGAAATGAACCAAGTAGTCATAGTTTAGTTTTCATCATGTTTTAGGTTAGAATTCTAGAGAGAGAAGCTCTCTCTTCTCTTTAGAATTAGGTTAGATTATATTCGATCTAGATTTTAATTCTTATTTTCATCTACTCTTCCTTTCAATTTCTTGTTGCTACATATTTACTCTTCTAGTTCCTTTTGTTAATTTCTTATTCTAGTCATTTTTATGTTCATGCACTTTTGTTTCCTTTGATTTCAATTAATGCAATTTATGTTTTATGTTCCTTTATTGTTTAATTGCTTTGTTCATGTTATTTCCTTACATTTGGTAGTGTTAGATTTTATATTTCCTGTCATTTTACTGTGCTTTTTTTTTATGCCTTCCAAGTGTTTGATAAAATGCTTGGTTAAATTTTAGTGTATATTTTTCTCCTCTTGACTTGGGTTGAGTAATTAGAGACTCTTGAGTTATCAAACTCTTTTGTTGATTGATAATTGGAAGTTGCTAGTTGACTTGAATTTTACTAAAGCTTGTCTTTCACTATGATTTGACTAGGACTTGTGGACTCAAGTTGATTATATCCACTTGACTTTTTTTCATAGTTAGAGGTTAACTAAGTGGAGCAATGGACAATTCTTGTCACAATTGATGATGATAATGAGGATAAGATTTCTAATTCTCATTCCTTACCAAGAGCTTTCTTAGTTATTAGCTTATTTCTCTTGTTATTTACATTCCTTGTCTCTTATTACAAAAATCCCAAAACATTCTTTCATAGCCAATAACAAAACACTTCATTGTCTAGGGAGACGACCCGAAATTTAAATACTTCCGTTATTTTTATTGGGATTTGTACTTGTGATAACCATATTAAGTTTGATGTGAGAATTCATTGTTGGTTTAGAACTATACTTGCAACGAAAATTTATTTAAAAAATTCTAAACCACACAAAAATTCGCTCATCAAGAAACAAAAAGAAATAAAACACAGCAATAAAAAAACCTAAAAAATGCGGTAATAACAGCACAAGAAGAAAATAAATGCAGTAGTAGCCTCACAATAAGAAGAAAGGTCGTTCATAAGTACGTTTGGGCTAATAAATTAGGAAATCATTTTGATAAAGACATTAAAAATATTTTTTTTTTAAAGACGTTTACATATATATATTATTAGATATTTTTATTAAATCGGTTAAAAATTATTAGACTAAATTAAAAAAAAAAGCTTATTTACCTAACATTAAGGATTACTTATTCTTATACAATGTTGTTGCACAAGATGCAATCTGATGCAACAATATTGTAGCCACGTGAATTGATGAGTTCCATACTTTTAAAAACCATGGTTTGCAAGGGTCAATATTGGTAGGGATATTAATTTAAAATAAAATGGAATACAGATGAATCTAAGTGAAGTTTCTGTTCTCTTTCTATTCGGTGGAGAATAACGACCTGAGAAATTAAAGGAGGAGAAGTGATAAGTAAATGGATAAGCAATTCTGCTATGAAGTAACTAATAAGTCATTAGATCCAGCAATCAAAGATGGCATTGTTTTTTTCTTTGCCACAGAATATGAATTATTTATGTGTGGCATGCAGTTCCAATTGTTGGTTCTGAACACTTTACGTATATGTGTTTTTACGCACAGATTTGGTCGGATTTATATTGGTTAAACCTCGTGGACCGCAATGCTAGAATAAGTCATATATCGGAAATATTTGGTAACAAAAAAAATAAATAAATCAAAAACAGCCATAACTTGCCTTATTTAATATTCATTAATTATTACGATAATTAATAAATATTAAATAACACAAGTTCTAACTATTTTTTTTTATCTTCTTAATATTATCTGTCATATATTATATTCTTATTAAAAATATTATTTGTATTTATTTGTAAAAAAATATAAAATATCAATATATTATCTGTCAATTTATTACTAATAATAATTAGTATTAGAGATACTTTTACTAAAAAATACATATACAAAGAGATATATTCAAAAAAATATTTTTATTAAATACAGGTATAAGCAAGAGTTAGCAGAAATTGATAAAATCTTTATTACTTACATAATAGGATTATATTTATAAATACTTGTGTTATTTAATTTATTTTTAATATATATTTTATATTTTAATATATATTTTAAAAGTATTAATTAAAAATCTTAAAAAAACTTATTAATAGAAATCATATTAATAATTTAGAAATACGAAAATGTTTGGTAACCAAAGAAAATCAGTCAAAAACAGCCATAATTTGCCTTATTTAGCATTTATTAATTATTGCGACAATTAATTAATGCTAAATAAAACAAGTTCTTACTGTTTTTTTTGTCTGTCTAACATTGAGATAAAATAACTATTTTTTAAATTAACTTGAGTTGGTCGATTGATTAATTTATTTATATATTTAATTAAATGTTAAAAGTTTAAATTATGTTTTATACATGTAGTAATTTATTATTAACTAACGATAAATTTTTAAATGGAATAATTCTGATCCGCAAAGACATGCCAAATTTAAAAATACAGTGAATAAACAAAAAACTAAATGCTTCTCATTACCGAAATGATAAATTTATATTTAGAATCAGTTCTATTATATATTAATATATTTAAAAAAAATTGATAACGAGTGTGTGGTTCCTTGTATTGAGATCTTAAAAGATTCAAGCTCAAATTCTAATGTATTAAATAAATGCAATATTTTAATTTTGGTTTCATGACCTTTTATAATTTTTATAGTTTTATTAAATTTTTTAATTAAGTTTTTATAGTTTAAATTTTATAATTGAGTTCTTGTATTAGATAAAATTTCTTAAATTAGGTGCCTCTTAGTTATTATAATCAAAAGCAAAATATAATAATCTTTTAATATTTCCTATCAAAATATTTCACTATTCATCATTCTACATCAAACAACCAAAACAAACATATATTTAACAATTATTTAGTATTTCTTAACAAAAAAAATTAGTAAACACTCAATTAATTTTTTTTATCTAATATAATGACTTAATTACAAATTTTTAAACGGTAAAAATTAATATATATTTATAAAACGACGAGTTCATTTACCAATATTGGATTTGTCAAATGGTAGGTAATATAAATTAGGAGGCTTGCTACACATACAAGTCTTTTTGACTTACAAGCTATACAAGTTACTCCAAATTCAAGAAAAAAACACGCGCCCCTTTCACAATACATTCACTCTTCCTCTTCTTCCTCAATCAAAACGCAAACCATCAAGATTCAAGGGACATTCAAAATAAACTACTACGATTCTGCAGAAACGTTCCAACTTCTCGCGAAGAGTAGAAGAAATCAAGAAGAAAAGATACAAATCTCCATAAAAAATCACCAAAAAAAAAGGAAGAAACATTATTCAAGGTACTCTTTTACTGTTCTTCTAGGTTTTTCTTCTAGATTGTCTCTGTCATGTGTCTCATCCTTAACCAGCAAAACATTAAAAGATTTCAAGAAGAAATATACTGTCTCCCCCTGTTTTGGGTGTATTTCTGTAATCCTTTGGGTGTATTTTTGTAACCGTTTGGGTGTATTTCTATAATCGTTTGAGTGTATTTATGTAATCGTTTGGGTGTATTTCTGAAGTTCCATTATCTTCAAAACGATTTCAAAGCTTGATTTCAAAAACCATGAAAATCGAAAAAAAACGAAGCAAAGAGAGAACGCACGAAGGAAATCTAATAAATTTGGCAAGAAACTCGAAAAAAGAAACGAAATCTTTTGAAAATGGAAGTTATATATTTGCGCGTTAATTGATTTGAATTGATTTAAAATTCTGTTAAAAAGGCACGTAACATAAGCAGCGTGTTTAATGGGTGGGTTTCGTTCAGACTTGTAAAGCTTGTAAATGCAAAACACTTGTATGTAGAGATTAATCCATAAGAGTAAGTATAGTTTTTGTTTCCAACGTTTTGGATAAATCCTATTTGTGTCCCTAACGTTTAAATCGTCCTATTTGTATCCCTAACGTTTGTAAAAGTGATTCAATGTTATCCTGCGGTCAATTACACATCATGAGCGCTTTAGTTTGAGTTTTAAAAATCTCTTCTTGAAGTTAGAATACAAATGTCTGGGATAGAATCGATAATCTACTCCGAAAATAGCTCATCAAATGTTGAAACTAATTGCCACAACATTTACATAATTCACTTTTCTAAGGACATAATTGAATCTAAACATAAATAGTGAGTATAATATTAAAATCAAACACATTCAAATGAGACATAATTGAGAATGAATACATCTAAGTGATAATAATTGAAAAATATAATCTGATTTGTTAGTATAATTGATAGTAGAATAACATTGAATCACTTTTATAAACGTTATGGATACAAATATGACGATTTAAACGTTAGGGACACAAATAAGATTTATTCCAAACGTTGGAGACAAAAACAATACTTTACTCAATCCATAAATTAGTATCTTTACCAATGGTCTCTAACTTTAAGTTATGAAAAAGAAAAGATCTACATTTCCTAAAAAATAGTAGTAAAAATGGAGAAAAGTGAAATCAAAACGAGTTGATCGAACATTTCGCTCACAGAATCAATTTAGCTTCACCAGTTGTCTAGATATAACATTAGTGCATGTCAAAGTCTCTTTATCTATGATCAACAGCACGAGAATGTTTTCTCATGTTACACAGAATTGACTTGCGAGCCCATGTCTCACAGTCACAGCCACGCTTCCTATGGGGATCATCATTATTATTATTTTTTTTATATGTGGAATCTGTTGTTGTCATATTGCTAGGGGAACTCTACAGTTACCTTTCATACATAAACCACTTTCAGGGAATTTTTTTTTTCAATAAATAATTTAAATATTTTATTTATGAATATAAATAATTTATAATATATTTATTAATTTTTATTTTTTTACCTATTTTATTTAAGAATACATAAATTTTTTAAATTTTTATGTATTTTTTTAGAATATTAATTTTTAAATTTAAATTATATGTATTTTAAATTTCGTTTATTGTGTGTCCATTTATGATATTAAAAATGTCAAAAAAATAAAATATTTATAATGTAAGAGATAAAAAATACTTGTGAGTAGAAACACAATAACAGAAGAAGTAGTTATTAATTATTTTTTTTATGAAATAGAAATCACTTGTAATTATATTTTTAGGAATTAGGTCCTATGAATTGCAACCGTGCCAATTTAATTTATCACTAATTTATATTAAATCTAAATTTTATTTATAAATTGATCTAATTTGATCTAAATAATAATAAATTGTATTATTTTTTATTTTGTAAATTGATCTACATTATATCATAAATATTATTTTAATCGTAATTTTTTTTTGTAATAATATATCTATTTCTTTTATACTATAAATAAGATATGTATATTTTTTCAAATTTTATATGTCTCTTTTATAATGTAAACAAAATATAACAATTTTAATTTATTTACACGATAAATAAAATATATAAAAAAAATAAAAATTAATAAATATATTATAAATTATCTATATTTGTAAATAAAATATTTAAATTATTTATTTAAAAAAAATTCCCTTTCTCAGGTGGTGTTTTGTCTTGATTCCTTTTTCCAGGGGTCATGAGTAATGTCTTGTTAAAACCACTTATATATATATATATATATATATATATATATATATATATATATATATATATATATATATGTGCTGCCGTTGTAATATATATTTGAATAGACGTAAAAAATTAATTTATATTTATATAGTATATTTAAATTAAATAATACTTATATATAATTTTTTAAAAAATAAATAAATTAAACTTTATAATTTCGTTTATATGTATTTTTAAAATTATTTATATTTATATTTTTTATTACTTATTTTTTTATTTTTTAGAACAAGTTTAATAGGAGTAAAATTAGATCTTATTTACTGTGTATCACAAAAAAAAATTAGTATTAAAATAAAAAAAGAGTTTTTTCACGTCTTTTAAAATTTTATTTAGAGAAATTTATTCTCTTTAAATAATAACCAATAATATTTAGACATATGTTAACTTTGTATATATTATATTATATATATATAATTAATTATTAATAAATTAAATATAGTTTAATTATTTAATATAATTATTTAAATATTATTGGTTACACGAATATTTCTATCCCCGCCATTCCATCCAATTGACCAATTTATTCGTAGGAGCAGGTTTCTATCTCTATGAAAATTTCGTAAATTCTCATTTACTTCTATATTGTAGGTAATTTCCACGGAAACTCACTTTTGCTTTTTTTTTTTTTTGGTCATCCCTTATTACTACTAGTAGGGTTGTCAAATGGGTCGGCCTCACCTGTTGAGGCCCGTGAATCTAGATTTGTGGGTTAAATGACCTGACTCATTTAAGCCGACTTTATTCACAAAATATAATTTTTTAACTCGCATCATTGATGACCAACTAGATGCATTAAAAAGGTTGATCTATTTATTCTTTTATTTTACTTTTTCATAAGTATTTAAGCAAAAGATGTTATTTTTGGGTAAAAAATCTTAAACAAAGAATTTTTTTTAGTTGATAAACCGAATTTTTTAATTAGAAAAAATATGCTAAAATTACAATTTTTTTAAAAAAATACAAAAAATTTAAACGGGTCACCAATTTAATCAATCATTATTTTAGGTTTAATTCATAATTTTAAATGAATCTAATTTTAGAGGCAAAAATATACCCATTCAAACGGGTAAATGAGCTGACCGAATAAATTTGATCATTTTGATAGCTTTGACTACTAGCTACCCAAATGCTACTATAAAATCAATCTTTAAAGGTCTTACAGTTATAACTTATTGAAAAATAAAAATGTCAATCATAATCCTCATCAATATAAGCGGCATCGTCGTCCTTACCATTAGCATAAGGAGTAGGGTCGCAGGGAGTATACAATCTAACATGGATAATAGATTCGTTGGACGTCAAGAAGGCTAGTGAAAGAGGTAGCTGGACAATACTTAAAAAGCCGCCTTATATGGACTGCATAAAGCTCCACATTCGGGCAAACAAGCTCTTCATCTCGGTCATGGTCGAATCATGACTATAAAAAAGTATTTTAGTCACTTTAAAATTAACTAAAATATGTTTTAGTTTTTCTAAAACAATTTCAAAATTCTAATTTCTATTACAATTAAAAAACTTTATAAGTACTTTAGCCTTTTCAAAATAAAATTAAAGTATCTAATTTTTATTACATTTAATATCTTTAATTATAGGAAGGTATTTTAATTTTTTAAAATAAAATAAAAAATATTTTAGTCTTTTCAAAAATCAAACTCATTCTACTTTTTAGTTAATGCAATCAAACACTATTAGTTAATCTTATAAAAATATTTTTGTCTTTTGAAAATTAATATAAAAATATTATTTCTTTCTTTTCAAAATAACCTATAGAGATATTTTATTCATGTTATATATTTAAGTTTATACTTTTTAATGCAATTAAACAACCTTAATTGTAAAGGAATATTTATTTTAGTCTTTTAGGAATTTACTATAAGAGTATTTTTATTCTTTTAATATAAAATTAAAATTTCTATATTTTCTAAAATAATTAATTAAACGTATGTAATTAATGATATTATTTTAGTCATCTTTTAAATAAACCCTAAAAATACTTTAATATTTTTAAAACTAACTAAATGTAAGGATTTTTAGTCTTTTTATATTAAATTCAAATTCCTAATTTTTAATAAAATCAAATAATCGTTGTTAATATTATAAGGGTGTTTTAGTCTTTCTTGAATTAATCTTAAAAAGTTATTTTAGTCTTTTAAAACTTAATTATAAGGGTACTTTATTATTTTAAAAATAATTTTAAAATAGTATTTTAGTCTTTTAAATATCTATGGATATTTCTTTTGTGAAAAGGTAATTAAATTTCATTAATACTAAAATAAAATTACAAAAAGCTCCACAAGGACAAAATAGTAAAAAGATGAGATACCCACATTAAAAATCAAAATGTAATAATTGACGGAGGATAAATGTTGGTAAATTTTTTTTCAATAAAATCGTGTTACAAGTATAGTTCTAAACTGACAAATAATCCTCGGTCAACGTTTAATTTGTTTATCACTTAAGCAAACTCAATAAAAACCGAAGTATTTAAACCTCGGGTCATCTTTTAAAAGAATTGCAGGAAAGTGTACTTATTATTGGTTATGAGAAAGTATTTTTGGGGTTTTTAATTGATGAACAAGAAATGTAAATAATAGGAAAATAAACTAACAACTAAGAAAAGTCCTAGCGAGGGTTGAGAATCGGAATTCCTATCCTCATTATCATCGTCAATTGTGATGGTAATTGCCTTTTACTCTCACTTAGTTAACCTCTAACAATTGAAGAAAAGTCAAGTGAGCAAAATCAACTTAAGTTCACAAGTCCTAATCAAAGACTAGATTTAGTGAAACTCAAGTCAACTAGTAACTTTCAATCACCAATCAACAAGAGACTTTGACAATTCAAGAGTCTTCAAATTACTCAATCCAAACCAAGAACACAAAAATCTATTTTAAAATTCAACCAAGCACTTTTATCAAACACTTGGAAGGCACAAAATAAAAACATAGAAAATTAACAAGAAATAGTAGAATCTAAAACTAACAATTGCAAGAAAACCATAACACAAATTAAAGAAAACAACAATAAACATGAAATACCTCAAAGTGCATTAAAAAAATTGAAATCAACAATGAGTCATGAACAATAAAGCAACAAAGTAAAGGAAATAACATATAAAATTAAGAAAGCAAAGAGGTAATAACAAGAAATTAAAAGAGGAACTTGAAACAAGATAAGAAGTAGAAACTAAACCTAGATGAAACTGAAAATAAAAGAAAAAATCCTAAAATCTAGAGAGAGAAAAACTAAAGTGTGTGAATGAATGAATGGTTCCTCTGTCCCAGCTCCACTCTACAGCCTCTTGTCTTCATTTTCGGGCTTGAAACTGGGCCAAAAGTAGCCCAAAAATCGCCCCAGCGTATTCTCTTTACTGAGGTACGTGACACTCGCCACCGTACACGTCAGCCACGCATATGCGTCGTTTGAACTCTACGCTGGCCACGCGTACGCGTCGTTACCAGCTTCTCAAAACTTCAATTTGTTGTGTTCCTTCCTCTTTAGCATGCTTCCTCTTCCATCTTCTAAGTCATTCCTGCCCTATAAAATCTGAAAATACTTAACAAACATATCACGGCATCGAATGGTAATAAAAGAAGATTAAAAATTATTAATTTAAAGGCCTAGGAAGCATGTTTTCATTCATAGTACAAATTTCAGAAGGGAATTTAAAAATATGCAAATTATATGGATAAATGTGAGTAAAGTTGATAAAATCTACTTGATTCGATCCAAAATAGGTCATAAAATAGTGGTTCATCAATAACCTCTCTATACAAACTTGTTGGGACTACTCATCTTTCTCTGTATTGTCGGAATTCAGCGCAAAGCTCCAAGGGCGATGTGAGCATCATGTCTAGCGCTGAATCCTTACCTTCGAAGACCTTCATGTTCCTTATTATCCATATATTATAAGAAAAATACTGAGTATCGTCGGATTTACTATCAGATTTATCGTCGCACATTAGCATTGGCTTTATCGACAGATTTGCCGATGATATTGATGTGGAATTCGTTTGGTCAAATTGTTACCGATGGATTCTCATTTTGGATAGCAAATTTGCTGGAAATACTCAGAGGGAAAATGGGGAAATAGGCTCAAAATTTAGCGGGGATTTACCGACAGAACAATCTGCCGATAAACCTATTTCAGTGAAAAGCTGTGTTTTGGTGAGCCATAATGAGTTATCGTCAGATTTATCCGCCGGTAATGAACCCTAAAATTTAAAGCGCGAATAGTTAATGACACTGATTGATGCATGCGCATCATGTTGTGTTTTTCTATACTTTTTTATATAAGAAATAAATGCATAATGCTTAATTATAGAGTGTTTTGGTTCTTAAGTTGGATATTGTTTTGATCCTTTTGATTTGATGAATTTTGTAGAAAATAATAGAAAAAGAGGCAAAAAGCACAAAATAAGCTCAAAAGAAGAAAAGAGAAAATTTTGGACACGCTTTAAAGCTCAGAATATATTTTGGAGCCTTAGACCACACTTTTGAAAGTGTGGCTCCTGAAGCATGCTAAGGGCGTGGATAAAGGAATCAGAGGAGGCGTTACTAACGCCCATAATCAAAGGAAACATGCATGCATAAGGCGATAATAACGCCAACAATAGTGAATCAAAGGAAGCATGCATGTTTTGGCGTGAATCAATAAAGCAAGGGCATGCATATTAAGGCGTTACCAACGCCAGGTTCACAAGGCGCCCTCCAAGAATGGCGCCAACGTGCATGAAACAAATAAATGAAGCATGCGCCAACAATAATAAAGCATGCATGCAATAGGCGTTACTAACGCCAATGAAGCCATATGAAGCATGCCTTACTAACGCCAATGTGTAGCATGAATAATTGGAAGCTATGGTACTCAATGAATTTGAGCAAGCATGGGCATTGGTAATGCCCAAAGTCAAGGAGCGTTGCTTAAAATAACACTAGCCACAAGGGATATTGTGTGTACATGCGTACGCACAATTGAGGAATGAAGGAACTCGTGCGTATGTACAAGGTATACGTATACACGACACCAACTTCTCATCCTCCAGTTATTAGAAGCGTTAAACATGCTAGGAAGAGAAGCAGTAGTGTCATTAACGCCTTCGACATGCCCTGAAGCATAATTTAGTCCAGTTTGAAGCATTAGTAATGCTGATGTTATAAAGCATTATTTTTACTAACGCCCAAGTCACCCCTGGGAGTAATAAAAAGTGGCGTTAATAACGCCAGAACAAGAAGCGTTACTTTCAACTAATGCCCAACTTTACAAGCCACCCCTAGAACTTCAATTTGGTCCACTTATTTCACTCAAACGTCCACTTCAATTAATGCAATCAAGCCCACAAGTAACAATCAATCAAGGCCAATAGAATCACCTAAAAGTAATTAGAAAATTTGCATTTGATTGTAATTTAAATTTTATTTGAATTTGCAATTTAGGATAGCTTATAAATAGGACCTTAGACTCATCATCAGATCATCAGACACACCACTTGGAGGGGAGTCTTCAGACTCTCTCCTCACTTTCATTCTCTTCCTTTCCTCTATCTTCTTTCTCCCACATTTTTGTAATTCTTTAGTTATGAGCATCTAATTCTTTTCATTGGGGAAATAGCTCTCTTGTAATTTAATGGATTAATGTGTTTGATTCTTCATCTTCAATTCTCCTTTATTATTTTTTTTAGAAAGAATCTTCGTTCTTCATTTCAATGATTCAAATTTTATCGGAAGAGGAATTGAATCAAATTGAATTCTATGAGGACTTGGAAAAGAAATCATAGAATTAATGCTTGAAGTTATTTCTCTCAATGGCTGTGAATTTGGGTTTGGGATTGATACATGACATTTAATCAACCCAAAGCTTGATTCATGAAATTGTGTAGCTCTAAATCAGAGACTACTCTTTATCTCTTCTTATAAACAATTAGATCAAGGAATTGGCAATTATTCAAGTTAAGAGAGATTGGATTACCAAAAAATTGGAATTCAATCACTTATAATTTGTCAAGAGATCAATGATTGTATGATTGAAGTAGAGATGAGAATTGTTGGTCTAGAGAATGCAACACTTATTGATCCCAATGTTCTTTTTATTTCTTAATTCTTATTTATATTCTTGTCATTTAAATTTCCAGTAATTTATGTTTCTGTTATTTACTTTCTTGTCAATTTATTGTTTTCATTTACTTCCTGTTCAATTCACTTAATTGCTCATCATCCAAATATGACCGTATAATTAGAATAATCAATTAACTATTGTTTGCTTAATCCGTTAATTCTTGTAGGATCCACACTCACTCACTGTGAATTCATTATTTGGTATGACTCGATGCACTTACTAGTAGTGATGGTTATCAGTGGCTAAGAGAAGGGGAAGGGAGGTTGAATCTTGGCCTTCTTTTCTGATTGCTCTTAACTTTTGCTTTTATCAAGAAAACTTAGGAAAGATTTTGTTTTTTGTCTCCTGTCACGTTAGGAGATACTTTCCTTTTGTCTCCTGAATTGCAGAACCAGAAATAGAGAAGAGAATAGAGAATGACACATAGATGTATCCTGGTTCGGTTACCCAGTACAATGTAGTCTACATCCAGTTTTCATCACAACAGTGACATAATTTCACTATCTTTCAACATATTACAATCACCAATTCTCCCTAGGATCTACCTAATCCTATCAGCGACAAGTCCAGATTCTAACCCAATCTGAACTTGACTAGGACTCAACCTAGCTTTCAACAGCAAAGTACTAATCTAACTTGCTAAGGAATCCCCACAGGATCATGACATAAAACCGAAACACTTACAAAGGATTTCTGAAATAACTTAGACTTTTTCTCCAAGTCTAGTTCACTGTCTTTTTCCCTTCATTAGCTTTTTCTTACAAACCTCATAATGTTTTTCTTTTTCAATGAGACTCAGACAGACTAAATTGAGAAAAAGAGATACAAAATAAAAATCATGAAGGAGAAGAACTAGAACAGCTTAGGAAGCTCTGAGAACTGAACCAAATGCTCTGTTTTCTCTCTTGCCTTTCAATCCTTGGCCGCTCACTCTTATTATAGAAGAGTGAAGCTTCCAAAGTTTGAACCAAGTTCAAAACTTGCATTGTCTTCTTCTTCCTTCATCAAAACTAGCAGCGATGTGGTCAGAGGAGAGAGAGAAGGCCGAATCTTTGACTTGCAATGTAAAACCCGCAAGATTAGTAAATAATTAATAAATAATTTAATTATTATTTAATGAAATTAGAAAATAGAATTTTTTAGTTTAATAAGATAGAACTAATTAAAATAAGAATTTTGACACTAATTTTAAAGAATTTAACCCAAGATTGGGCCAAATGGGCTAAACCGGTCGAACCGAGCCCAAAACGGGCTCATGGCCCAACTCAACTCACCCAATTAAATGAGCTTCAGCTCTTCTTCCTCCTCCCTAAGATGAAACATGCTGAAGCCATAGGAAAAGGGGGAGAAGGAGAGAGCAAAACCTTGGCCAAAATTCAAATCAATATAACTTTTTTGATTCGGAGCTCTGATTAAGAGCCGTAAGTGGCCATGCTTTCATCTCGGAATTCTCTACAAAGGCCAAAAACTAATTTGGTAAGAAAATCTCAGATTCTCACCCAGCCTTCCTCTTGTTAAATTCGAATTTGGAGGGTTTTTGAGTTTGATAGATTATGTGATTTTGATGTTCTAGGCTTGAGTTAGCTCAAGAAAATTATTAGGTTTTGGTCCTATGATACTTGAGAAAGGTAAAATCTCAAACCTTTTGTTGATTAGTGAATTAGTAAGATTGAATATTGATTATAGTGATATATTGTGGAATTAGATTGAATATTGTTGATTTGGAGTACATTGCTGATGTTGGGAGCTTGATTATTGGACATTGGTGGTTGGAATTTGGTTCGGTGAGGCTTTGGGGCTTTGGACTCTTGCAGAACGTTGACCTTGAGGCGTCTTTAGATTTTACGAGGAATCGGGTAAGCTACGGTTTAAGTTTCATTTAAGTACCGTGCAGTGTGATGTGAATTTCTAGGTTAGATGCCCCTAGGAATAAGTTTGAATTTAGTATTTGGATGAAGTTGCTATGTGCCAAAGACATGTTGTGATAATTGATGTGTTGTATGATGCATTGCTGTTGTTGAAATTGGTATTGGATAGTGAATTATATGGTCATGAGTTTATGTATATTGATTTGATGAAATATTGGGCCAGAGGCTATGAATTTGGGCCAGATGCTGTGAATTTGGGCCGGAGGCCGAAAAGAGGTAAGGACGGTAAGTTGTGGTTGATGATTGGTGATTTGATAATGATTATGAATAATGATAATAATTGATTATTGATTTATGAATAATGTTGGTTAATTGTGAATTTGTTGGATTAAAATCGATTGAATTGGATAATGATATGTAGAGAGAGGGTGATAAAGGTATGGAAGGATTTTGGTTGGAAATTGGGTTGTTTTAGGTTGACAAACTTTGGTTTGAGAATGAAATTTTGTGAAAATAGAGGTTTGGAAGATTTTGTAAAAATCTTATTTTTGGCCTAATTTTGGCGTGCCATAACTCGGCTTCCAGACCCCAAATCCTTTCAAACTTATTTCATATCAAAATTGGGTCCGTGAAGTTTAGTGAAGAATGGATGAAAAATGTTTTAAAACGAGAAAGTTATGCGTGCCGGAAGTTCGGTGTGTAAAATTAAAATTTTGCAGACTTAACCATTTTTGACTAATCTGCAATGCATGTGTATGCAAACCCCTCCATACGCGAATCGGCATTTCTGTTTGGCATGCATGCGTACGCGAACGAGGTAATGCGTACACGTGACTCCTGTTTTTTAGCAAAGTAAATTTTATATTTTTAAACCTAATTTTGAAACTCTAAACCTCTATTTTTATTCTTTTAGACCTGATATATTAGTTTTAAGTGTAGTGACAAGATTAAGCTATGAAAAGAGGATTACTTGGAAGTGAAGAAAGGTTTGGAGTGATAAGGTTTTAAATTGTGATGTAATTAAGTTGTGAGGTATACGTTGAGTTTGGTGCTGATTGAGTATGGCCGGAATGGACGAGATGGCAGGGACTGGGTGTGATCCCGCCTATGAGTTAACTAAAAAAATTTATTGAGTGGCAAATTGAGGATGGAGGATTCCCTCTCTTGTCATGATATGAATTATGTGGCAAGTTGGGGATGGAAGCTCTCTTGTCACAACGTGGATGTGGGGAAGGTAGAAAAGTACACTCCTTCGATGTGGAAAGGCACTCTCCTTCGTATTATTTTTCTCACATTCTTCTCTGGTTGTTAGCTACCGGGTGTGTCAGGTTCTGGCGATTTAACCGACACGTGAGCTCGTGGCCAGTAGGATAGACATGCATCATGTGCATTTGTATGTTTTGTTTGAGCGTGCATTGTCTTAGCTTGATTAATTGTTTATTCATGTTAATTTCTAATTACCTAATTCTTATATATATATATTTGTATGTGCTTGTCTTATCTATTTTGTTTGTCTATGTGGCTCTACTGATGTTTTGGAGGATTGTGGAGGAAGAGAAATAGTTGAGGATTCGGTTCTTGGTTTATTCAGTTGGAAGGTAGTGGAAGTATGAAGGATATTGGGTTAGCATTAGAATCCCCTAAGATAGTTACCAGGTTATGGATTAGAGAGAATTTAGGTTGGATATAATGATGGGTGGAGAATTAAGATGCTTAGTGAATTTATGTTATAGTACATTGTATTTATCTGGCACTTTTACCGTATTGGGAATCCATTGGTTGGGAATTCTCATTCTGTATATATTCTCTGATTTTTAGATGCAGGTCCTGGTGCTCAACAGTGAGCTAGATTCGTCTGGAAGGCAGCGAAGTTCATTTGATTCTGTTTTGTACTTTTAGAATCTCTCATGTTTATTTGATAAACTTTCAATATGATGTAGGTAAGTGTTTATTTTGCAACTTGCCTATAGAGGCGATGATGTACCTTGAGAGAGATAGGAAATACTGTTGTCAAGCTTGTTTTAAATTCTGTACCCTAGCCGGCCTAAACTTCGCAGGTCACGACTAGTGGCTAGTTACTTACGTTTTATATATATATATATATATCACACATCTTGTCTTTATCTTATTCTTATTGCTTTCCGAAGCGCATTTTACTTTTCGTCGGTTATCTATACGAGAGTGTTGTTCATTCCTGATTTTAATTTATTCCTTTTCAGGCTTCTCGTTTACTAATTCTTTCATTTAAGCGTGCGCGCGCGCGCGCGCACACACACACACACACACATATATACTTACTATTATTCTACCTTGAGTCGTACCACCATAATATCGTTGACTTATGACTTGAGCATAAGGATCTGTATATTAGGGTGTTACATTATGGTATCAGAGCAGTTTGTCCTCATAAGCCTCAGGGATGGACTGCTTATACTTCAATGCATACTCTGAGTCTGTGCCTATGCTAGTTAGGGTATCTAGTCGATACGTCTAGCATGAAGTTCATGAGTGTACCTTTGGTAATTTGAAGCACTTAACTTGAGATATTGAGGCTAATCACCTTGATATCGCTTGTTTGTTGTGGACAGGACCCGAATGGCATCTCATGGGCATGAGCGAGGTACTCAGGGAGGAGTTCCCAAGAATGAACCGATGAGGGAGCACTGATGAGTCCATACTTGATGATATATTTTGACTCAATTTGGATGAATTCTAGCACATGAACTCACACTTAAGCACCAAAATAGCATACTTTTATGTTTGATCCCTGATTTGATCTGAAATGTGAAAACATGCATTTTAATGCTTAGATTAGTGATTTTTAATTCCACTTTTGTGTCATTCGATGCCGTGATATGGTTTGTGAGTGATTTCAGGACTTGGAGGCAAGAATGGATAGCCAAAAGTGTAGGAAAGCATGTACAAAGGAGAAAACATGAAGAAAACAAGGAAAAGCATACACAGCGAAGTGTGCGTGCGCACAAGCACCTGTGCGTACGCACATGTCAATTTTTAGCCGAGTGTGCGGACGCACGCATCTGTGCGTCCGCACAGGTCCTTGCACATGATTGCATTAATGAAATACGTGCTGCGCGAATTTGGAGGCCCTTGGCTCATTTTTGGAAAGTTGAAATGCTGTTTTGGAGTGCTATATAAAGGAGACCTCAACACTTATCAAAGGGGAGAGGCATTGAAGCACATTTTTAGATAGTTTTTCATAGTATTAGGAGTAGGAGTAGTGTAAAGTAGAGAGCTTTCCTAGGGTTTATCAATTTCCATTATAGCATTTTATAGCAAGCTTTGATTTTGAATTTACTTCTTCAATTGTAAGTACTCTCAATTTCCTCTTTAATTAAAGCACTTTTACTTTCACTTCCTTTTGGTTCAAGTTACTTGTTCATAATTGCAATTTTGAGTTCTTGAAGTTTTGATCGATGAATTTAATGTTTCATACTTTATTTATGTTTGATTGCTTGTTTATGCTTGGTTTTGTTGATAGTTGGTTATAGTTTTCCATTTTACTTTGTAATTTTCCATGTTTTACTTTTATGCATACAAGGTTTTTGTGAAAATGCCAACTCTAGATTTTGAGTAGATTTTCCCACCTTGGCTTGTGGTTTGAGTTCCTAGGATGCTAGAGTCATGATGTCCGATATTTAGTGGTAATTCTTGGGTAGTTAGTTGACTCTTGTTTCCATTGACGCTAGCCTTTTATCAACTAGTTTGGTAAGTTGGTTAGGACTTATGGATTAAGATCAATTATGCTTGCTTGACTTACTCCTCGATGGTTGGGGTTGACTATGTGAGAGTGACTCATCATAATTACCATAGTTGTGGTTATGGCGATGATAGGATTCCTTGGATACTCATTCCCAAGTCAAGGCTCTTTATTGCATTTATAGCATTTTCACTAAGTTTTGATCTTGTCTTCTTCTTACTTGCATTAATTCTAATTTTGATCATTGCTTAGTTCTTTTATTGCTTAGTTCTTTTAATCTTTTTGTTCTTTGATTACAAAACCCTTTTTGTTCTCTTAACAACTGAAAGCGTAACATTTCGTTTGCATTCCTAGGGAGAACGACCCGAGGTTAAAAGACTCTCGGTTTAGATTAGAAATTGTAAACTTTGATCGAGCGTTACTTGTTGGTTGAGAACTATACTTGCAACGAGGTTATTTCTCCTTAACCGAGAAGGAATTCTTAACCGACGGATTCGCTCGCATCAAGTTTTTGGCACCGTTGCCGGGGAATGCAAACGGTGTTATACCTTTTGGTTGTTGTGAATATGTTAATAGTGTAAATAGCTCTTTTTGGTTGTTTGGTTGTTTTTCCTAGTAGGATTTTGTTTATATTTTCTTGATGACTTTTTCACACCATCACCACAATGCACCCCAATGGAACCCAAACACTTACGTTTACAGTCACCAATCTTACACACTATCCCCTCACTAGATACAAAACCGAAACCCTTACCCTCATGAGTTTGATTGTCAACCTTCATCACCTCAATCTTCATCTTCACATATGGATCAAGCCACACAAAAAGTACTTTTCATGATCATTCAAGAACAACAAGAGTTCTGGAAGAAGCAAGAGCAAGTCATGTCCACCTTAGCCAAAGCTTTGGGTCGTTTGGCTTCATTGCGTTCATGCCACAAGCAAGAAATTCTAGTGGATGAATGTGTGGGATCATGTGAAAAGTGTGGAGTGAAAGAAGAATTGCAAAATCAAGAAGAAAATATCAAGTCACAACATGAAGTGAAAAAGGAGATAAATGAAGAGTGGGTAGGAATTGATCAAGAGGATTCCATCATTCAAGATTTTTTGTCCAACTTGGATAATTTCTTCTATGACCTTCATGGACCTCCATTATTAGATTTGGAAGGAGATGTTGATGTGGACTTCACACAACCTCCAATTTTTGACTTGAGTGATGATGAAGAAGATTCAAAAGAGGTTGAGGAAGATTCTATTCGCCAAGAAGTGAAGATAGTTGTGCAAGAACGAATTGAGTGGATTAAGAATACTCTAACAAGCTTTCTAGCCCCACAGCAATAAGCTGTTTTAGAAATGGATGGTCAACTTCGAACCTTTCTTGGAGTAGTGGATGGTGAAGAGAAGAATGTTAATTGGCTAGGAAACGGAATGTTCATCAAAGGAGCCAACTTAACATTTGGAACTCAATTATGGTGCAAGAGTCAATGTAGTGGATTTCGGGGAGTGCACAAGCATATCAATGGCGATAGAGGAATTCAAGTATGGGACCCAGGCATTAACCTCAAGAATCAATACTTAAGGATCCTAGTTGCTAGCTTGAAGTCTCTTAAGAGTTTGATACAATTCATTTGGGACCCCGGAGGTCGAATCAATAGCAAACTTGGTTGGAGATTCAAGGAAGAGTGGAAGCATAAGCCGCCCTAACAAGGATCTCCTCACCAAGTCCAACTTAGGAATATAAACCAAAGTGATAGGTGGGAGACACCCCACCATGGTAATATCCTTCTAACTTTCTTTCTTTTGGCTTTTATTTTCATGAATAAATTGGCTATTTTGCTTGGTTGGTTAGATTTATTTTGATGTTTGTTAAGTAATTTTAGTAGAATAATGTGTTTTTGGGAGTTTTATGATGATTTGGGACTTGAAAACCTATTTTGGATGTCAAGATTGATGCCTTGGAGGCATAATTTTCGTTGCAGGAACAGAGACCTGTGCGTCCACACAGCCCTGTGTATGCGCACAGCTCCCCTATTTTCCCTTTCTTGTGCGTCCGCACACCATCGTGTGCACGCACATCCCTAAACACTCTCTCTGTTCGCAGCTCGCGCACGGCTTGTGCATGTGTACACCACCTTCTTTTTCCTTCTGAGTGACCGCACACCATGCGTGCGGCTGCACACGCAAAAAAAAACCTCTTGTGCGAGTGCATAGCTTTGTGCGCCCGCACAGCTTGCAGCGATCCCTCTGGTCGCAGCACACACACAGGCTGTGCGTGTGCCCAACCCTTTTCCTCCTTCTGTGCAGACGCACACAGGCTGCGATCCACCTTCTGTCCGGAATGCCCGCACGCTTCTTTGCGCGCGCATACTACTCTCTTTTTCCCTGTGTGCATCCGCACACGACCTTGTGCGTCCGTACAGGTCACTTTTTGAATGTTAATTTGAAAAAAGGAGTGTCGTGCTTTAGTTTCCAAACCACACCCCTTTCTTCTTCTTTTCTCTGATCCCCTCTCAACCACCCAACCCCTCCTCTTCACACCATCACCTCCCTCCATCGCGACCAACCACCGTCGGCGGAACCCTGCGCCGTCGTCGCCCTTCTCTCTCTCTCTCTCTCTCTCTCTCTCTCTCTCTCTCTCTTTCTTTTTCCTTTTCTTCTTATTTTTCTTCTACATTTCTCTTTTTTCTCTTTTCTTGTTCCCGCGCCAGAGCCTAGACCGTGCCCCTCCAGTCCGGCAACCAGCCATAACCATGGCGAACTTCTGTGCCACCGCAACCGCGCCTCACCGTCCTCCACCCTCATTCATTCCTTCCCCTATTCCTCTCTTCTGCAACGAAGGTTCCACCTCCTTCCCTTTTCTCTGCTCCTGTTCCATTTTCCTGCTGCTTTATTTTACTTGCCTTCTTTATTTTGTCTTTAATTTTGTTTTAGTAACTAGGTGGCATTATGTTAGTTGATTTCTGATTTTCAGGATTGAATGTTGATTGATGACTGTCTGTTTTGAGTCTTTCTGCATTTTTCTGAACTTTAAGCACTGCTTATGAATATAGAATGCTACTGTAACTGAAATGTGGATGCTACCATTAATGAACTGTGATTGATGTTTGTGTATAGTGCACATATTATGCTTGTTGAAATGCTTAAATGGGATTTTTGAATCAACTCCTGTGCCTGATCAACACAGATTTTGCATTTTCTTCCATTTTGCATTATTACTTCATACTTGTGCAACTTTTTGCTAAATATGGACACTGCCTAAGATGATTTGATTAATGCACTCTGTGTTGATGCTGAAACATCAAACTGAAGTTGACTTTACCTTTGTGATTATCTTGTTCAATGTGAAAACAGCGTTGCGAGTATAGCTCTTAACCAGCTGAATCCGCCTCATCAATTTAGAAAGGTTGTCACAAAAGTTTAGAATAAAAATACTGGGAGTATGAGTCCCAGGTCATTTCCCAACGAGTTGCCAAAAAGGGTGCTAATTTATTAATCAGGAGTTTTCCAAGAGATTTTGAGTGTGAATGATAGAATATAAATAATTGTAAATTTAAAGCAATGAAAACTAAAAGAGATTTATATTATTAGAAATAAAAAGCCTTGACTGGGGGAATGATTAATTGGAAGTTCTATCCTTGTTGGAATTTTCTCAAGTGTAGTATAAAGAGGTTGCTATTTTCACTTAGGTAACCCTTACTACATAAAGGAAAGTCAAGTGATTGAGCTTACTCTTATTCGCAAATCCTAGTCCTCTCCCTTGGGAAGGTCTAGCGTTAGTAAACACAGAATTAGCCAACAACTTCTAATTTAACTAATCACTTGAGCATTCCAACTCAAGTGTCTCCTCTTAATTAACCCCCATGTCAAGTAGGAAATCTACTCTATTGACATGGATATAACGCTCATAGAAATTGGTGCACGAAATTGGGTATGTCAATGTCAATATTACTATTTCTCACAAATTCGCACAACTAACCAGCAAGTGCACTGGGTCGTCCAAGTAATACCTTACGTGAGTAAGGGTCGATCCCACGGAGATTGTTGGTTTGAAGCAATCTATGGTTATCTTGTAAATCTTAGTCAGGAAATCAATTATAATTATCAGTATGAATTGCGAAGAATAAAAGAGCATGAATTAAATACTTGTTCTGCAGTAATGGAGAATATGTTGGAGTTTTGGAGATGCTTTGTCTTCTGAATCTCTGCTTTCTCCCTGTCTTCTTCTTCACGCACGCAAGGTTCCTCCTATGGCAAGCTGTGTGTTGGTGGATCACCGTTGTCAATGGCTACCATCCGTCCTCTCAGTAAAAAAGGTCCAGGTGCGTTGTCACTGCACGGCTAATCATCTGTCGGTTCCCACTCATGCTAGAATAGGATCCATTGATCCTTTTGCGTCTGTCACCACGCCCAGCCCTTGTGAGTTTGAAGCTCGTCACAGTCATTCAATCCCTAAATCCTACTCGGAATACCACAGACAAGGTTTAGACTTTCCGGATTCTCAAGAATGCTGGCAATAGATTCTAGCTTATACCACGAAGATTCTGATTAAGGAATCCAAGAGATATTCATTCAATCGAAGGTAGAACAGAGGTGGTTGTCAGACACGCGTTCATAGGTTGAGGATGATGATGAGTGTCACGGATCATCACATCCATCATATTGAAGTGCGAATAAACATCTTAGATAGAAACAAGCGTGTTTGAATAGAAAATAGAAATAATTGCATTAATTCATTGAGACACAGCAGAGCTCTTCACCCCCAACAATGGAGTTTAGAGACTCATGCCGTCAAAGAGTACAAAGTTTAGATCTAAAAAAATGTCATGAGGTACAAAATAAATCTCTAAAAGTTATTTAAATACTAAACTAGTAATCTAGGTTTACAGAAAATGAATAAACTAAGATAATTGGTGCAGAAATCCACTTCTGAGGCCCACTTGGTGTGTGCTGGGGCTGAGACTTAAGCTTCTCACGTGCCTAGGCTATTTCTGGAGTTGAACTCCAATTTGTAACCTGTTTCTAGCGTTTGACGCCAGACTGCAACATGAAACTGGCGTTGAACGCCAGTTTACGTCATTTATCCTTGAGCAAAGTATGGACTATTATATATTGCTGGAAAGCCCTGGATGTCTACTTTCCAACGCAATTGAGAGCGTGCCATTTGGACTTCTGTAGCTCCAGAAAATCCATTTTGAGTGCAGGGAGGTCAGAATCCAACAGTATCTGCAGTCCTTTTTCAGCCTGAATAAGATTTTTGCTCAGCTCCCTCAATTTCAGCCAGAAAATATCTGAAATTACAAAAAAATACACAAACTCATAGTGAAGTCCAGAAATATGATTTTTATTTAAAAACTAATAAAAATATGATAAAAACTAACTAAATCATACTAAAAACATACTAAAAACAATGCCAAAAAGCGTATAAATTATCCGCTCATCACAACACCAAACTTAAATTGTTGCTTGTCCCCAAGCAACTGAAAATCAAATAGGATAAAAAGTAGAGAATATACAATGAATTCCAAAAACATCTGTGAAGATCAGTATTAATTAGATGAGCAAGGCTATTAGCTTTTTTCTTCTGAACAGTTTTGGCATCTCACTTCATCCTTTGAAGTTCAGAATGATTGGCATCTATAAGAACTTAGAATTCAGATAGTGTTATTGACTTTCCTAGTTCAGTATGTTGATTCTTGAACACAGCTACTTTATGAGTCTTGGCCGTGGCCCTAAGCACTTTGTTTTCCAGTATTACCACCGGATACATAAATGCCACAGACACATGATTGGGTGAACCTTTTCAGATTGTGACTCAGCTTTGCTAGAGTCCCCAATTAGAGGTGTCCAGGGTTCTTAAGCACACTCTTCTTTTTGCTTTGGATCTCGACTTTAACCGCTCAGTCTCAAGTTTTCACTTGACACCTTCACGCCACAAGCACATGGTTAGGGACAGCTTGGTTTAGCCGCTTAGGCCAGGATTTTATTCCTTTAGGCCCTCCTATCCACTGATGCTCAAAGCCTTGGATCCTTTTTATTACCCTTGCCTTTTGGTTTTAAGGGCTATTGGCTTTTTCTGCTTGCTTTTTCTTCTTTTTCTTTTTCTTTTTTTCTTTTATTTTTGCTATATTTTTTTCTGCAAGCTTTTGTATTCACTGCTTTTTCTTGCTTCAAGAATCATTTTTATGATTTTTCAGATTATCAAATAACATTTCTCCTTTTTCATCATTCTTCAAGAGCCAACAATTTTAACATTTATGAATCAACAATATCAAAAATATGCACTGTTCAAGCATTCATTCAGAAAGACAGAAGTATTGCCACCACATCAAAATAATTAAACTATTTTAAAATTCGAAATTCATGCACTTCTTTTTCTTTTTCAATTAAAAATATTTTTCATTTAAGAAAGGTGATGGATTCATATTCATAACTTTAAGGCATAGATACTTAGACACTAATGATCATGTAACAAGATACAAACATAAACATAAAGCATAGTAAATGAAAAATAGAAAAATAAGAACAAGGAGATTAAGGAATGAGTCCACCTTAGTGAGGGTGGCGTCTTCCTCTTCTTAAAGAACCAATGGTGCTCTTGAGCTCCTCTATGTCTCTTCCTTGTCTTTATTGCTCCTCCCTCATAGCTCTTTGATCTTCTCTAGTTTCATGGAGGATGATGGAGTGCTCTTGGTGCTCCACCCTTAGTTGTCCCATGTTGGAACTTAATTCTCCTAGGGAAGTGTTGATTTGCTCCCAATAATTTTGTGGAGGGAAGTGCATCCCTTGAGGCATTAGTGGTTATGGAAAAACAAAAAAAAAGCACTGCTTTTTCCACACCAAACCTAAAATGTTTGCTCGTCCTCGAGCAAAAGAAAGAAAGTAGTAGAAGAAGAAGAAAGTAGATGAGATGGAGAGGTGTGAGTGGTTTGAATTTGAGAGGGTGGGTGTAGGTGGGTTATACGATAGTTTTGGAGGAGTAATGGAGGTGATTGGTGGAGGTTAATTTGGGGAAGAATGTTATGGAAAGGTGTAATAAGGAGAGAAGAAGAGGTGGGGATCCTGTGGGATTCACAGATCCAGTGGGGTTAAGGACTTAACATCCCTACTCCAATTAGGCGTGTAAAACGCCCTTGCTGTGCAATCCTGGCGTTTAACGCCAGACTGTTGCCTGTTTCTGGCGTTAAATGCCCAAATGTAGCTTGTTTATGGCGTTTAACGCCAGGTAGATGCTTGCTTCTGGCATTAGACGCCAGCTTGGTGCCTGTTTCTGGCGTTAAATGCCAGACAAATGCTTGTTTCTGGCGTTTAAATGCCAGACTGTTCCTCCTCCAGGGTGTGCTGTTTTTAATGCTATTTTTTATTCTGTTTTTTATTTTTCAGTTGTTTTTGTGACTTCACATGATCATCAACCTAAGAAAAACATAAAATAGCAATAGAAAATAAAGAGATATAGTTAAATAACATTGGGTTGCCTCCCAATAAGCGCTTCTTTATTTGTCTTTAGCTAGACCTTGCTGAGCTTTTAATCTAGCCTCAGCCTTGAGCACTCTTGCTCAACATTGCCTTCAAGATAATGCTTGATTCTCTGTCCATTAACAATGAACTTCTTATCAGAATCAATGTCTTGAAGCTCCACATAGCCATATGGTGACACACTTGTAATCACATATGGTCCCCTCCACCGGGATTTCAGTTTCCCGGGGAATAGCCTGAGCCTAGAGTTAAACAACAGAACTTTTTGTCCTGGTTCAAAGACTCTAGATGACAACTTTCTGTCATGCCATCTTTTTTATTTCTCTTTGTAAAGCTTGGCATTTTCGAAAGCGGTGAATCTGAATTCCTCTAGCTCATTCAGCTGGAGCAATCTTTTTTCTCCAGCTAATTTGGCATCAAAGTTTAGGAATCTGGTTGCCCAGTAGGCCTTATGTTCCAGTTCCACAGGCAGATGACAGGCCTTACCATACACAAGCTAGTATGGAGAGGTCCCTATAGGAGTCTTGAATGTTGTTCTGTAAGCCCACAGAACATCATCCAAGCTTTTTTTCCAATCCTTTCTACGGGTACTTACAGTCCATTCCAGGATTCTTTTTGGTTCTCTGTTAGAAACTTCAGCTTGCCCATTTATCTGTGGATGATATGGAGTCGCCACCTTGTGGCGAATCCCATACCAGACCATGGCAGAGTAAAGCTGTTTGTTGCAGAAGTGAGTGCCCCATCACTGATTAGTACTCTAGGGACACCAAACCTGCTGAAAATATATTTCTGGAGGAACTTCAGCACTGTTTTAGTATCATTGGTGGGTGTGGCAACGGCCTCTACCCATTTTGATACATAGTCGACTGCCACCAGAAAATAAGTGTTTGAGTATGATGGTGGGAAAGGTCCCATGAAGTCAATTCCCCATACATCAAACAACTCAATCTCCAAGATTCCCTGTTGAGGCATGGCGTAATCATGAGGCAGATTACCAGCTCTTTGGCAACTGTCACAGTTATGTACAAACTCTCGGGAATCCCTATAGAGTGTAGGCCAGTAGAAGCCACATTGGAGGACCTTGGTGGCTGTTCGCTCACCTCCGAAATGGCCTCCATATTGTGATCCATGGCAATGCCATAAGATCCTCTATGCTTTTTCTCTAGGCACACACCTGCGGATTATTCCGTCTGCACATCTCTTAAAGAGATAGGGTTCATCCCACAAGTAGTACTTTGCATCAGTAATTAATTTTTTCTTTTGTTGCTTGCTGTACTCCTTGGATATAAACCTTGCAGCTTTATAGTTTGCAATATCTGCAAACCATGGTGTTTCCTGAATGGCAAACAAATGCTCATCCGGAAAGGTCTCAGAGATCTCTATAGAGGGGGGAAACTCCCCTTGTACTGGTTCTATCCGGGACAGATGATCAGCCACTTGGTTCTCTGTCCCTTTTCTGTCTCTTATTTCTTCGAACTCTTGTAGAAGCAACACCCATCTTATGAGCCTGGGTTTTGAATCCTGCTTTGTGAGTAGATATTTAAGAGCAGCATGGTCAGTGTACACAATTACTTTTGATCCTACTAAGTATGATCTAAACTTGTCAATGGCATAAACCACTGCAAGCAATTCTTTTTCTGTGGTAGTGTAATTTTTCTGGGCATCATTTAGAACACGGCTAGCATAATAAATGACATGCAGAAGCTTGTCATGCCTCTGCCCCAGTACTGCACCAATGGCGTGGTCACTGGCATCACACATTAATTCAAATGGTAAAGTCCAGTCTGGTGCAGAAATAACTGGTGCTGTGACCAGCTTAGCTTTTAGAGTCTCAAACGCTTACAGACACTCTGTGTCAAACACAAATGGCGTGTCAGTAGCTATCAGATTGCTCAGGGGTTTTGCAATTTTTGAAAAATCCTTTATAAACCTCCTGTAGAATCCTGCATGCCCCAGAAAGCTTCTGATTGCCTTAACATTAGCAGGTGGTGGTAATTTTTCAATTACTTCCACTTTAGCTTGATCCACCTCTATCCCCTTGTTTGAAATTTTATGCCCAAGGACAATTCCTTCAGTCACCATAAAGTGACATTTTCCCAGTTTAAAACTAGGTTGGTCTCTTGGCATCTTTTCAGAACAAGTGCTAAATGGTCAAGGCAGGAGCTGAATGAGTCTCTAAATACTGAAAAGTCATCCATGAAGACTTCCAGAAATTTCTCTACCATATCAGAGAAGATAGAGAGCATGCACATCTGAAAGGTTGCAGGTGCATTACACAGACCAAAAGGCATTCTTCTGTAAGCAAATACTCTAGAAGGACATGTGAATGCTGTTTTCTCTTGGTCCTGAGGATCTACTGCAATTTGGTTGTAACCTGAATAGCCATCTAAAAAGTAGTAATATTCATGACCTGCTAGTCTCTCTAGCATCTAGTCTATGAATGGTAAAGGAAAATGATCCTTTCTAGTGGCTGTATTGAGCCTTCTGTAGTCAATACATATGCGCTACCCTGTAACTGTTCTTGTAGGAACCAGTTCATTTTTTTCATTATGAACCACTGTCATGCCTCCCTTCTTGGGAACAACTTGAACAGGGCTCACCCAGGGTCTATCAGAAATAGGATAAATAATCCCAGCCACAAGTAATTTGGTGACCTCTTTCTGCACCACTTCTTTCATGGCTGGATTTAGCCGCCTCTGTGGTTGAACCACTAGTTTAGCATCATCCTCCAATAGGATTTTGTGCATGCATCTAGCTGGGCTTATGCCCTTAAGGTCACTTATGGACCACACAAGAGCTGTTTTGTGTGTCCTTAGCACTTGAATTAGTGCTTCCTCTTCCAGTGGGTTTAAAGCAGAGCTTATGATCACTGGAAAAGCGTTACCTTCTCCCAGAAATGCATATTTTAGGGATGGTGGTAATGGCTTGAGCTCGGGTTTAGGAGGTTTCTCCTCTTCCTGAGGAAATCTCAGAGGCTCTTTCAGTTCCTCTGAACCCTCCAAATCAGGCTGAACATCTTTAAATATGTCTTCTAGCTCTGATTCAAGACTCTCAGCCATGTTGACCTCCTCTACCAAAGAGTCAATGAGATCAACTTTCATGCAGTCTTTTGGTGTGTTTGGATGCTGCATGGCCTTGACAGTGTTCAACTTAAACTCATCATCATTGACTCTCAGGGTTACTTCCCCCTTTTGGACATCAATGAGAGTTTGTCCAGTTGCTAGGAAAGGTCTTCCTAGAATGAGAGTAGCACTCTTGTGCTCCTCTATTTCCAGCACTACAAAGTCAGTGGGAAAGGCGAATGGCCCAACCCTGACAATCATGTCCTCAATCACGCCTGATGGGTATTTAATGGAGCCATCAGCAAGTTGGAGACATATCCGGGTTGGTTTAACTTCTTCAGTTAAACCAAGCTTTCTGATAGTGGATGTAGGTATTAAGTTGATGCTTGCCCCAAGATCACATAAAGCTGTCTTGGTGCAATTATCCTCTAATATGCATGGTATCAGAAAGCTCCCGGGATCTTTAAGCTTTTCTGGAAAGCTTTTCAGAATGACTGCACTGCATTCTTCAGTGAGGAGAACTCTTTCAGTTTCTCTCCAATCATTCTTATGACTCAAGATCTCCTTCATGAACTTGGCATAAGAAGATATTTGCTCAAGTGCCTCTGCAAATGGAATCTTTATTTTAAGAGTCCTGAGATAATCTGCAAAGTGAGCAAATTGCTTATCCTGCTCCTCTTGGCGGAGTTTTTGAGGATAAGGTATCTTGGCTTTATATTCCTCAACCTTAGTTGCTGTAGGTTTATTTCCTACAGAGGTGGTTGGAGAAGCCTTTTTAGAGGGGTTGTTATCAGCACTTGTGAGTGTCTGATCCCTCACTGGCATTTGAATGCCAGGGTTAGAAGCTGGAGTGGTGTTGGATGCCAACTCCTTACTTGTTCCTGGCATTTGAATGCCAGAACTGAGCTTTCATTGGGCGTTTGACGCCAAATCCTTGCCTGTTTCTGGCGTTTGATCGCCAGAGTTATCCTCTCTGGACTCTTACTGTCCTCAGAGGGATTTTGGATAGCAGTTTGTTCTTTTCTTGGCTTTCTGCTGCCTTGAAGTGAGGTATTTAATGTTTTTCCACTTCTTAGTTGAACTGCTTGACACTCTTCTGTTATTTGTTTTGATAACTGTTGTTCTGTTTGCTTCAACTGTACCTCCATATTTATATTAGCCATTCTTGTGTCTTGTAGTATCTCTTTGAATTTGGCCAGCTGTTTTGTTAGAAAGTCTAATTGCTGATTGAATTCAGTAATTTGTTCTACAGGACTGAGTTCAGCAGTTACTGTTTTAGCCTCTTCTTTCATAGAAGATTCACTATTTAGGTACAGATGCTGATTTCTGGCAACTGTATCAATAAGCTCTTGAGCCTCTTCAATTATCTTTCTCATGTGTATAGATCCACCAGCTGAGTGATCTAGAGAAATTTGAGCTCTCTCTGTAAGCCCATAATAGAAGATGTCCAACTGCACCCATTCTGAAAATATTTCAGAAGGGCATTTTCTTAGCATCTCTCTGTATCTCTCCCAGGCATCATAAAGGGATTCATTATCTCCTTGTTTAAAGCCTTGGATGTACAGCCTTAGCTGTGTCATCCATTTTAGAGGGAAGTATTGATTCAGAAATTTTTCTGACAGCTGTTTCCATGTCCTTATGCTAGCCTTAGGTTGGTTATTTAACCACCTCTTAGCTTGGTCTTTTACAGCAAATGAAAACAGTAATAATCTGTAGACATCCTGATCTACTTCCTTATCATGTACTGTGTCAGCAATTTGTAAAAATTGTGCCAGAAACACTGTAGGTTCTTCCTGTGGAAGACCGAAATACTGGCAACTTTGCTGCACCATGATAATGAGCTGAGGATTCAACTCAAAGCTACTGACTCCAATGGAGGGTATACAGATACTGCTCCCATATGAAGCAGTAATGGGGTTAGCATATGACCCCAGAGTCCTTCTGGACTGTTCATTTCCACTTAGGTCCATGATGGAGAAAGGGAGATGATGCGGATTGCAAATATTTTTTTTTGAAAACCGAAATTAAAATAAAATAAAATAAAATAAAATAACTCAAAAATTTACTATATTTTCAAAAATTAGAAGAAAAAGAAATAAAAGAAAATTGAAAACTAAATTAATTAAAAAGATTTGAAAAAAATGTGGGTGAGGATTTTCAAAAAAAATGAAGAGAGAGAAATTGGTTAGGAAGTTTTGAAAAATATATGTCTTTAAGTTAAAGATACTTGTAAGAAAATAAAATAAAAAAAAAAGATATGAAAAAGATTTGATTTTAAGATTTGAGATTAGAAAAGATAAGATAAGCTAGGTAAGAGAAGATAAAGAATTTAAATTAAAAAGTGTTTAAATTTTAAATTTGAAAATTAATTTTGAAAATTGAAAATTGAAATTTGAAATTTGAAATTTGAAAATTGAAATTTGAAATTTGAATTTTGAATTTTCGAAAAAGTCAACAATACTAAGATAAGGATTTGAAAAAGATATAAATTTTGAAAAGATTTAAAAATTGAAATTTGAAATTTGAAATAAGATAAGATAAGATTTTGAAAAAGATATGATTTTTTTTAAAAAGATTGGAATTTTGAAATTTTAAAACTAAGATAAGATAAAATAAAAAAAATTTTTAAAATAAAATCTGAATTTTTAATAGGAAAATTCGAAAAATCAATTAAAATAAAGGAAAAAGATATTTTTGAATTCAATGAGGAAAGAGAAAAACAATAAAAAGACACAAAACTTAAAATTTTTAGATCTAATGCTCCTTATTTTTGAAAATTTTGGAGGGAAACACCAAGGAACACCAAACTTAAAAAATTTTAAGATCAAAACACAAGGAAGACTCAAGAACATTTTGAAGACTCACAAGAACAACAAGAACATGAAGATAGAACACCAAACTTAAAATCTTTGGAAAACCAAAATAAAACTTTCGAAAACTAAAGAAAAATCAACAAGAAAACACCAAACTTAAAGTTTGGCACAAGATTTATTCAAAGAAAAATTATTTTTGAAAAAGTTTTTAAAAAGAGGATAGTCAATTACAAAGAACATAAGCACCACACTCTAGCCAATTGAGCTATAAATTTTAAGTGTTTTAATAAGGTATAAATAAATCTTTTTTTTTATTTAGATGCTAATAATTCGAAAATGCACAAGAAAAACAAGAAAAATCACAAAACAAGAAAAACTAAAGATCAAACAAGGAAAATAAACAAGAACAACTTGAAGATTAAGAAAGAACAAAGAACATGCAATTCGAAAATTTAAAGGGAAATAAAAACATGCAGTTGACACCAAACTTAAAACATGACACTAAAATCAAACAGAAAAACTCAATTATTAGTTAAAAAAAAATTTTGAAAAATTTAAAAAGAGAAAATAAGGATTTAAAAAAATAATTTCAACCAAAAACAATAATAGAAGACTCTAAACCAAAACGGAAAATTTTTCTTAATCTAAGGAACAAAATAAACCGTCAGTTGTCCAAACTCGAACAATCCCCGGCAACGGCGCCAAAAACTTGGTGCACGAAATTGTGTATGTCAATGTCAATATTACTATTTCTCACAAATTCGCACAACTAACCAGCAAGTGCACTGGGTCGTCCAAGTAATACCTTACGTGAGTAAGGGTCGATCCCACAGAGATTGTTGGTTTGAAGCAATCTATGGTTATCTTGTAAATCTTAGTCAGGAAATCAATTATAATTATTAGTATGAATTGTGAAGAATAAAAGAGCATGAATTAAATACTTGTTCTGTAGTAATGGAGAATATGTTGGAGTTTTGGAGATGCTTTGTCTTCTGAATCTCTGCTTTCTCCCTGTCTTCTTCTTCACGCACGCAAGGTTCCTCCTATGGCAAGCTGTGTGTTGGTGGATCACCGTTGTCAATGGCTACCATGCATCCTCTCAGTGAAAAAGGTCCAGGTGCGCTGTCACCGCACGGCTAATCATCTGTCGGTTCCCACTCATGCTGGAATAGGATCCATTGATCCTTTTGCGTCTGTCACCACGCCCAGCCCTTGTGAGTTTGAAGCTCGTCACAGTCATTCAATCCCTGAATCCTACTCGGAATACCACAGACAAGGTTTAGACTTTCCGGATTCTCAAGAATGCTACCAATAGATTCTAGCTTATACCACGAAGATTCTGATTAAGGAATCCAAGAGATATTCATTCAATCGAAGGTAGAACGGAGGTGGTTGTCAGACACGCGTTCATAGGTTGAGGATGATGATGAGTGTCACGGATCATCACATCCATCATATTGAAGTGCGAATAAACATCTTAGATAGAAACAAGCATGTTTGAATAGAAAATAGAAATAATTGCATTAATTCATCGAGACACAGCGGAGCTCCTCACCCCCAACAATGGAGTTTAGAGACTCATGCCGTCAAAGAGTACAAAGTTCAGATCTAAAAAAATGTCATGAGGTACAAAATAAATCTCTAAAAGTTGTTTAAATACTAAACTAGTAACCTAGGTTTACAGAAAATGAATAAACTAAGATAATTGGTGCAGAAATCCACTTCTGAGGCCCACTTGATGTGTGCTGAGGCTGAGACTTAAGCTTCTCACGTGCCTAGGCTGTTTCTGGAGTTGAACTCCAATTTGTAACCTGTTTCTGGCGTTTGACGCTAGACTGCAACATGGAACTGGAGTTGAACGCCAGTTTACGTCGTTTATCCTTGAGCAAAGTATGGACTATTATATATTGCTGGAAAGCTCTGGATGTCTACTTTCCAACGCAATTAAGAGCGTGCCATTTGGACTCTTGTAGCTCCAGAAAATTCATTTTGAGTGCAGGGAGGTCAGAATCCAACAACATCTGCAGTCTTTTTTCAGCCTGAATCAGATTTTTGCTCAGCTCCCTCAATTTCAGCCAGAAAATACCTGAAATTACAGAAAAACACACAAACTCATAGTGAAGTCCAGAAAAATGATTTTTATTTAAAAACTAATAAAAATATAATAAAAACTAACTAAATCATACTAAAAACATACTAAAAATAATGCCAAAAAGCGTATAAATTATCTGCTCATCAGAAATATAAGAAGAAGACATGATAAATTAAATAAAATAGAGATTGAAAATTAATTAAAAATAAAAGTAATCCTTTGCATTAATAAATCCAAAATAATCCGATTACCACTCTAAACAAGAATTAAGAATATGGAATAAATAAATAGGAAGTAAGAAAACAAGCTAGAATAGTATCTTCAACGGAAGTGATGACTCTTCAATATCCAAAAGTAAAAGCATAAAACTAATAAATTATGAATGTAAAGAAAACCTAGAGGAAAAGTGATTTCTCTCTATATTTAGATCTTAAAACCTAAAACTATGCTAATGAGAATATGTGTTCAGTCTATCCACGTTCCCTGGCTCTAGTTTGTGTTTCAAGGCCAAAAACTGGGTTAAAACTCGGCCTGAAATCGCCCCCAGAGTTTTCTGCTATTTCTGCAGATCGCGCATGTTACGCGTACGCGTCATTCACACGTGTGCGTCATTTGGCGAATTTCCTTGTCACACGTACGCGTCAGGCACACGCACGCGTCGTCTTGCAGAACTCCAATCCACGCGTACGCGTCAGGCACGCGCACGCGTTGCTGCAAATTTCTTCATATCGCGCGCTCGCATGAGCCATGCGTGCGTGTCGATGCTCGCTGGTTATCTCCTTAGTTTCTTGTGTTCCTTCCATTTTTTCAAGCTTCCTCTCCATTTTTTCAGCCATTCCTGCCCTATAAAGCCTGAAATACTTAACACACGGATCACGGTATCGAATGGTATAAAGGAGAATTAAAATACACAAATTAAAGATCTCTAGGAAGCAAGTTTTCAACCATAGAACAAAACTAGGAAGGGATTGTAAAATCATGCAAATCATATGAATAAGTGGGTAAAGACTTGATGAAACCACTCAATTAAACACAAGATAAACCATAAAATAGTGGTTTATCACTCCTGTTCCATTTTCCTGCTGCTTTATTTTACTTGCCTTCTTTAGTTTGTCTTTAATTTCGTTTTAGTAGCTAGGTGGCATTAGGTTAGCTGATTTCTGATTTTCAGGATTGAATATTGATTGATGACTGTCTGTTTTGAGTATTTCTGCATTTTTCTGAACTTTGAGCACTGCTTATGAATATGGAATGCTACTGTAACTGAACTGTGGATGCTACCATTAATGAACTGTGATTGATGTTTGTGTATAGTACACATATTATGCTTGTTGAAATGCTTAAATAGGATTTTTGAATCAACTCATGTGCCTGATCAACACAGATTTTGCATTTTCTTCCATTTTGCATTATTACTTCATACTTGTGCAACTTTCTACTAAATATGGACACTGCCTGAGATGATTTGATTAATGCACTCTGTGTTCATGCTGAAACATCAAACTGAACTTGACTTTACCTTTGTGATTATCTTGTTTGATGTCAATTTTCGCTGTGCATATCATCCTTCAATAATTAACCTGCCAACTATGCACTTCATTGCTGATTTTGTTCTTGAAACCAAATTGGATTCAAATTTACAGCTTTCATCATTCTATTTGGTCCTTTTAAGTGCATAGCATGCTGAATTACTGCATTATGTGCTGACTGCCCACTGCTTTTTGTTCCAACACCAAACTAAAATTAAACTTGAAATTTTGAAACCTGTTTGGTGACATTGGCAGCAGTACATACATTGCTTTCTATGTGAATTGATCAAATGCTTATTCATGTATCTTTAACATTAATGACCATAAACATATCTACTTGTTCCTCTAAGTTTTTGAGCAATGGAATCTGTTTTTCAATCGGATATTACTTTGGATAAGAGGCTATGTATATGTGATCATTTCTTATCTTCTAAACATAAATATGCGTATGCTTTCATTGTAACTCTGATTTTTGCCCTTTGTGCCAATATTTCCAAACTCTTTCAATCCTCAAGGCACAATTGCAATAATCAATTTCTTCGAATTCAATTCACTTACATAATGCACCTAAGACATATATATGCTTTCGTTGTTTGTTCACTCACGCATATGAAACTTAGGTTGCTTGATTTTGGGGAAGTGCATTTTCTTTTAAGCATTCAACTATTTTATACATGTTTTTCCCTGATTGAGTGTTTGTTTATCTGACTGGCTTAAATTGAATTATTTAACTGTTCCCTTCTCCCTTCTGTGATTTTTCTCTGTTTCTCTTGAGTTGTATTCTATTTTTGTCTTTTTTTCAGGATGGCCTGCAAAGAAAAGGAGAAAGCCAATCATTTGGCTCGTCCTCCTCCCGTGCCTCCAAGTAGCCAACCGGACACATTTATAAATGCTGAAGCCCAAGAACAGTACAAGAAACTAGAAAAATGGGCCTTTCATTATGAGAAAAAGCTCAACCTGCCTGAGAAATATGCGGATCAGATCCTTAACAGACTAAATTTTTATCATTGGGAATTCGTAAAATTCGACCCGGTGGAAGTAAATGAACACAAGGTCAAGGAATTTTATGCAAATTTTCTAAAGAGGGATGCTCAAACTGTTTTCCTAAGAGGTGTCACCTTGGACACCTCTGATACTACTTTAGAGGCCCTCATGGATATTCCGCATATTCCTCTGGCTCGAGACGCTTACACTCACATAATGAAGGACGTGACAACGGGCAAGATTTCTTTGGATGTGGTCCTGGAAAAGATTGGCCATCCTGAGGCTAGATGGGAATACAGCAAGGGAGAGCAGACAGTCTCGTTGAGCATTGCGTGCACTGACCTCAACTCAGAGGCAAGGATCTGGTAGCAGATCATTGCCGACTACATTCTTCCAAGAACGCATGCCACGCATATCAGAATCCGTGTGGTAGTTTTGCTATTGGCTATTCTGAAGAGGAAGAAGATCTCTGTTCTTCTCCTTATCAGAGAGTTGATGTGTAAAGTGAACCAAAAGCAGAAATTCAACATTCCCTTTCCATCGTTGATTACCAGATTAGCAGCTCTATCTGGTGTAGAGAGACACCCAACAGACTGGACGTCTGTCTACATCAGTAAGCAGCAATTTCTGCCATACAGCGATTATGACGGGCCACCTCAGAAGAAGAGGAAGACCACTGAGCCTACATCAGTAGCAGCGGAGCCTTCAGCACCTCCTACAGCACCCGCACCCACACCCAGACACCATATGAGTTGTGCCGGGAGATCCTTCAGGCCGTCCACCGATCCGAATGCCGCAATACTCGCCACTTCCAATGGATAGTGGCGAAGTTTGAGGGTAGAGACCCTGGGCCACCTCCTCCAGATACACCAGAGCTTGAGGCCGAGGAGCCTGCATCTGAGGAGCCAGCAGCTGAAGCTGGCCAGGCAGTCCAGACACCTGAGCAGAGACATGAGGAGCCCAGAGCTGAGGAGCATAGAGCTGAGGAGCCTAGAGTTGAGGAGCCGGCAGCTGGAGCCGAGTTGACAGTTGAGATGGCAGTCGAGACAGCTGACCAGGCAGTTGAGCAGCCGGTAGTTGAGTCCACACCAGTGACATCCAGAGCCCTCATTGTTTATCAGCGTTATAATCAGCCACCACCATCTGACGGTGGAGCTTCACATGGTTGATCCCCCCCGAGTGATTATTTTGAGCACTAAGGACAATGCATGATTTAGGTGTGGGGGAGGATCTACGACATTTTGGGTGTAAACATTCTCTCTTGAACACTCTTATTTTGTTATTTTTAGTTTTATTATGCTTTTGTTGATATTGACAACACTTTACTTTTTGCTACCGTTTAGTACTTTGATGTATATATATTATCTTGCTCTAGTTATCTTTGGTATTGCATTTTAATTATCATATATATATATATATATATATATATGTTTTGAGCTTGTTTGCTTGGTATATAGTATAGATATAGATTGTGATTGGATGATGTGAATAGCTTATGCCTAGTTTATCTTGATCCTAATTGTTCATGTTACTTTTTGCTTGTTGAAAATTAGGGAAAGAACTAGGAAATTTTGAAAAATTTTGCATCCATCACATCATACATACATATAGGAAATAAATTTTGGGTGAAAAACAACAAGAACTTTTCAAGAATTTTGGGCTTTCTATTGAATTGATTGAAAAATTGTTTTTCAAACTTGCTCGAATGATTATTTTGGAATATAGAGGAGTAAAGAACAATTACCTTGTGTGTTTTTGGGCTATATTGAGTGGTTACACATTTTAACCACTAATTTTGTTCATTGTGTGATATATCTCTTCTATGATTGTAATCTTGATTTTCCTTAATTCTTTATTTCCAATGATTGATGTTTTGAATTGCATTGAGCATGATTAAGGCCATCTTTGTTTAAAAAGCTCACTTTTCCCATATAGCCTACCCTTTGCATTTACCATTGTTAAACCCTTTTGAGCCTTAATTGACCCCATTGTTTGTAATATCACCACATCACAACCTTAAGCAGAAAACCATGTCTTACCTTGGATTGTATCCTTGATTAGCTTAAGTTGGAGAAGTGTGTATCATTTAAGTGTGGGAAAAAAATTTAGAAAACATTGGTAGTGAATAAAAATGTTTAATTTGGGTATTTCTTTGAAAATTTTGGAAAATGGGTGCACTCATGTATGAGCTACTAGAACCACATGCATTTTATTTAAAAAAAAAATCGTAATAAGGGATGAAAGTTATCCCAAAGAAAAGAAAAATGAATAAGAAATGCATATGTGATGTGAATGATAAGCCATACATGAGTGTTTGTGAAAAAGAATTGATGGAAGGTTAGGACTGCATTTTGTTTCGATTTGATTGATATAGGTTGATGTGGATGACTTATACTAATCAAGGATTCAACCATTTTAGTCCACTTAGCCATATCTATCCCACCTTTGTAACACCCTAATTAGCCTAAGCCTTACCTCGCGCCATAAAGCAAAGGTCAATAAGAGATTACGACAATTCTAAAGCTTATACGTATAATATATATAGAAGAAATAATATAATCTAGAAGCCCGACGAAAGATATAGCTCAAAAACGGGATTTGAACAAGCGCAAACCGTACTAAAGAAGCTACTAGCTTAAGGCACAAGAAATAGATAAGATACAACAAAATATAAGTATATAATATCACAGGAACTAGCCTCGACTCGCGGAGTTTAAGCCGGCTAGCCATATACGAGTATACAGAACCATACAATGAAAATAGCTTATACAAGTTTTATTCTCTCAAATACATGCCTCTAGGCAAAGCAAAATACAAAAGGAGAGATGTATAAACAAAATAAACCAAAAAGACTCAAAAAGAATCCAGGATCTTCCGCTTCTGTCACCATCCCAAGCAACTCACCGAGGTGGGTTGCGACCTGCATCTGAAAAACACAACAGAAATATAGTATGAGAACTGGAGTTTCTCAGTATGGTAAGAGTGCCCAGTAATGTAGGATATAAGACCCCAGGATGCCAAAGGCAATCCTAAGCTCCATATCCATGACAAGATTTCAAACTTAAGCATTCTAAAACAGATAAGCATAATATAAACCTTATCATAAATAAACCAGGTGATCTATCTTTAGGAATTTCTATTCTAACCAATACCACTGTCCCACAGCCTTCACCAACCTATCCTCCATGCGATCCCATCGCCACCGACTTTCGAACCTCCTCAATCCTAGTAGAAAGCACAATTAATAACAATGCAAGTAATTCACAAGTAAAAGCATACAAGGCAAGTAGATCAAGTAAGCAATTAGACATGTTATTCACTTAGGCAAGCCATTACAAGTAAACAAAGCATACAAACAGATAGAAAATGCATATGATGAATGTCTACCCTACTGGCTGTGATATCACATTGTCGGTTCAACTGCCAACCCGATACATCTCCATGGAGACGTCGCCCTTTGGATTTCTCATATGGAAACCCGAGATATAGTGCCCGGATCACTGTAGCGAGCGAGATACTATTGCCTCAGACCTCACATCTCAATGTAAGCGGGATTAACCACCGTCCTTACGCCACCGCCGCTACCTTGACAGGCGGGATTAACCACCGTCTATGCCGGGCGCATAGTGTCTCATAATCTCAGTAAAAACATTGTTTCAGTGGTTTTCAGAAAACATTTTCAATATACAGAGATCCATCGTCGCAATCCAAGTCCTCGACTCATCTCAACCACTGTCCATTCATAACTCAGTTTCCAATGTCAAAAGTTCATCATTCCTTATCTCATATATCAATCATCCTCCACCCAACGTCAAATCATTCACAGCACGCCAGAAACCTAGGCCTCCGTTTTCTAATTTATCACAAAACCATGTTATAGAAACCTTAAATCATATTCCACGTTCTAATACTCAAAACTAAGTCCAAAACTCTTAAAATGGTGTTTTAGAAGCTTACAACCTTGTTGGAAAGGTAGAATAGTTGAAAAACAAGAAAAATTTAAGAAACAGGACGTGTGCGGCCGCACAAGGGGGTGTGCGTGCGCACGCCCAGGAAATTTTTAAAATGTGTGCGTACGCACAGGGGTGTGCATATGCACAGGTGGCAAAATTTTAGAATCTGTTCATTCGTACAACCTGTGCCAGCGCCCCCAACAGACTGACCTTCCTGACGTGGGCGTCTGCATAGACCTGTGCGTCCGCACAGGTTGAAGTTTTTCCTTAGATATGTGCGCGCACAAGCCGTGCTGGCACTGCGAACAGAACGCACTTCCCTGCCTGTGCGTGCGCACAGATGTGTGCGCCCGCACAGGTTGAAATATTTGCAGGGTGTGCGCCCGCACATATCAGAAATCATGAAATTCTACAACTTTACAGAATTTTAGATTTTTAACACCAACTTTGAAGGATCATAACTTCCTCTACAAAATTACAATTTTCATAAATTTTATATCGATTTAAAGAGTTTTCAAAGATCTTTAATTCTAAACAAATTTCAATTAGTTTTGAAAACTGAGGCAGAAGTTATGATCGAACAAAGTTCATCAAAATCCCAAATTTACTAAACTTCACAATTTCCAAAATCTATTACCATACCTATACCAATTCACATCAAGCCATTCAAAACACCACTATTCATCAAAATGTACTAGTTATACCATAATACACCAACCTTACCACATTCTCCTTCTCATTTCATTACTCTCAATTCCAACATCAACTGTATAACACTTATGATCAAAATCACCATCAGCCCACCATTTCATAAATCATAACACTACAATTATCATAATGAACCAACTTCCAATCTATACAATCATTTAACATCAGTATATCATTAAAATTCATCACAATCAACCCAACATTCATCAATTTACCAACATTTAACACACCAACCATCACTTTAGTCCAACCTATCCTATTGGTCACTAGCCTATGTGTCCATGAGTATTATATACTACATAGAGAAAACCGAAACCATACCTTGGCCGATTCCTTTTATGCACCCAATTTCCAACTTAGCACAAAGAAGCTTCCAAGCATAATCCAAGCTTTCAATTCCACTCTAATAAGCCCAAATAAGTTCCAAGAGCTCCCAAAGCCACAATAATCAAACTATATACATATAAATCACCTCAAATCAACCTAGGGTTCCAAATAAACATAAATTCACAAGGGTTTGGTGGCTCTTACCTTTTTCAACAGATTTACTAGCAAGAATCCAAGGCTAAGCAAAGATTAGAGCAAACCTAAACATCCAAAATCACAAAAACTCATTTAATCAAAACCCTATAAATCCAAAATTTTGAGGAGAGAAACTGAGAGGAATTCGAGCTTTTCTTACCAGTTTCTTATATGGGTTTGGTAGAGCTCTTCACGAGGAACACGTAGCAGCTGACGACACGTAAATCAGAGCACCGTAGCTCAAGATATCGCGAAGAGAAGAGATGGGTGAATAGTGCTATTGGGGTTTCTTTTCTTCTTCTTCTCTTCAGCAATGTGTGGGTGTATTTGAGTGTTATGAGTGATTGGGTTCACTAATGAACCCTTTTATATGTTGGGCTTGGGCCCAACTTGGGTCCGGTCCAACCCGTTAGCGTTTTTAGCCCGTTTGACCCAACTTCGGGCCAAACCTTTAAAATTAACGTCTGGTTTTCCATTTCTAACATTTTTCTAAGGTTTTCGCCGGTTTTCACTTTTTCTCATGCGGTACTAGGTAGACTTGAACCGGTTCAACCGGTTCAACTGTCGGTTTTTTGTAGAAAACACATTTTCTGACTCAGAAAGACCCACTGAGTCCAAAAATCACCTTGAAATCCTCAAATTCTCACTCTAAATTTTTAGAATCTAATTTTGGCAATTAATCACTTAATTAACCAGTTGATTAGTTGCAGTTCTTACAACCTTTACCCTAACCCCATTACAACCGTATGAAGTCCTCATGATAATTGCATTCATGCATCACTTGTTGTTGATTGTTAGATGAAAAGTAATTCCTTGAAAGCATGATTAGAAGAGACTTGAGTGATTGAAACCCTAAACACTGAGTGATCAGAGTATATACACACCTAGTGAGGGTTCAATTACTCAATTCTATGTTTCCATACTTCTTATCATGCATTCTTGCAAGTTGCTTCACTGTGATGAGTTGAATCAATTCTTTAGATTTTGGATGCAGTGGATTATATCCTTAGTTAGCCCTATTTGTCCATACTTGCTTGGGAACTTGATTGTTTGTTTTCACCAATTTCATATAGATACTATAGTTAGATATATAGATATAGATAGTATATAATATACTTGCATGCATATAGGTAGTTGCATTTAATTAGTTGATTACCCCTTTGATCATTCTCCTTGTTAGTTTAGCATGAGGACATGCTATTGTTTATGTGTGGGGAAATTGATGAGTCCATACTTAATGGTATATTTTGACTCAATTTGGATGGATTCTAGCACATGAACTCACACTTAAGCACCAAAATAGCATACTTTTGTGTTTGATCCATGATTTGATTTTAAATGTGAAAACATGCGTTTTAATGCTTCGATTAGTGATTTTTAATTCCACTTTTGTGTCATTCGATGCCGTGATATGGTTTGTGAGTGATTTCAGGCCTTGGAGGCAAGAATGGATAGCCAAAAGTGTAGGAAAGCATGTACAAGGGAGAAAACATGAAGAAAATAAGGAAAAGCACACACAGCGAAGTGTGCGTGCGCACAGCCCTGCGTGCGTACGCACAGGTCAATTTTTAGCCGAGTGTGCAGGAACACGCATCTCTGCGTCCGCACAGGTCCCTGCACGTGATTGCATTAATGAAACACGTGCTGCGCAAATTTGGAGGCCTTTGGCTCATTTTTGGAAGGCTGAAATGATGTTTTGGAGTGCTATATAAAGGAGACCTCAACACTTATCAAAGGGGAGAGGCATTGAAGCACATTTTTAGATAGTTTTTCATAGTATTAGGAGTAAAAGTAGTGTAGAGTAGAGAGCTTTCCTAGGGTTTATCAATTTTTATTGTAGCATTTTATAGGAAGCTTTGATTCTGAATTTACTTCTTCAATTGTAAGTACTCTCAATTTCCTCTTTAATTAAAGCACTTTTACTTTCACTTCCTTTTGGTTCAAGTTACTTGTTCATAATTTCAATTTTGAGTTCTTGAAGTTTTGATCGATGAATTTAATGTTTCATGCTTTCTTTATGTTTGATTGCTTATTTATGCTTGGTTTTGTTGATAGTTAGTTATAGTTTTCCATTTTACTTTGCAATTTTTCATGTTTTACTTTTATGCATACAAGGTTTTTGTGAAAATGCCAACTCTAGATTTTGAGTAGATTTTCCCACCTTGGCTTGTGGTTTGAGTTCCTAGGATGCTAGAGTCATGATGTCCAACATTTAGTGGTAATTTTGGGTAGTTAGTTGACTCTTATTTCCATTGACGCTAGCCTTTTATCAACTAGTTTGGTAAGTTGGTTAGGACTTATGGGTTAAGGTCAATTATGCTTGCTTGACTTACTCTTCGATGTTTTGACTAGGCGAGAGTGACTCATCATAATTACCATAGTTGTGGTTATGGCGATGATAGGATTCCTTGGATACTCATTCCCAAGTCAAGGCTCTTTATTGCATTTATAGCATTTTCACTAAGTTTTGATCTTGTCTTCTTCTTACTTGCATTAATTCTAATTTTGATCATTGCTTAGTTCTTTTATTGCTTAGTTCTTTTAATCTTTTTGTTCTTTGATTACAAAACCCTTTTTGTTCTCTTAACAACCGAAAGCGTAACATTTCATTTGCATTCCTGGGGAAAACGACCCAAGGTTGAACGACTCTCGGTTTAGATTAGAAATTGTAAACTTTGATCGAGCGTTACTTGTTGGTTGAGAACTATACTTGTAACGAGGTTATTTCTCCTCAACCGAGAAGGAATTCTTAACCGACGGATTCGCTCACATCAAGCACCGAGATAGGAATCTTGGCAGTGATATACGGTGTGTTGATTTTGGATTATTGAGCAAAATATTCAAAGGCATATAGTTGATTGGATGATTTGCTTAATTAGGCATGAATTGATTGGAACTTGATGATTTAGAGTAGGGGGCTTATAATTGGCATTGGCATAGTTTGGATTTGAATTGGAATGAAAGTTTGTGAAATTAAACACTTGTGTGGGAATTGGAGAATGACTAATTGCTAGGCAACTGACAGTATAGGTTTTGAACAATTAGGTAATGTAAGTATGGAGATTGAGGAATTGGTTGGTGTTTGACATAGTCGAGAAGAGATTGATATTTAAGAACTCTAGGAGGGTAAAGAAAAGTGTAATCATTGAGAAAGAGCACGTCGAACTTAAGAGTGAAACAAATAGGTATGACTTAGGCTTGAATTGGGGATAGGGTGTTAAATTGATATTGGAGAATAGTAGAATGAATGATATGAGGTTGGTTGGTATTGCAAGGTCGTATATGAAGACTTGAGATCAAATTTTGAGGGCAAAATTTTTAATTAGGTGGGTAGGATGTAAAACCCGCAAGATTAGTAAATAATTAATGAATAAATTAATTATTATTTAAAGAAATTAGAAAATAGAATTGAGAAAAGAAAGAAAAGAAAGAGAGAGAAGAGAAAGAGTATGTGTTTGGTGGAATTGAGATCAAATGAATTAATTTTTTTTGTTTACCCTATTAGTGACCTAGTAATGTGTATGGATTTGGTTTTGGGATCACCGAATGGGCTTGTGTTGGGCCAACTCATCTTTGTTTCTTTTTTTTGGTTCAGCCGTTCTGCCATCTTGGATTAAGATTAGAGTGATTGGAGTTGTATGGCTGAAATAGGATTTGGCCAAAGTGTATGTGGGCTTGTGTTTATGGATGATCAATGTTTGGGTCATCTTGTGTGCATATGTGGGCAAGACCGAGTTTGGATTCAATTTCATGCTTCTTGGGTTGGATTTGATTAAATTAGTTTCCAGCACACTTAGCAAAGCAAATTACACAAACAATTGATAATAGCCCAATAATGTTTGTTCATAATTTTAATCAAGTTTTAGTTTTTCAAACTCAGCAATCTCCTCCTTGATGATAAATATTATTAAAAATGAATAAAAAGAAATTAAGAGTAAGAGTACGAGTCTTCCCTTTGATGACATGAAACTCCCCCTTTCCTTTGATTAGTAAGATTCCCCTGAATGTGTGCTTTTAACAACCTGTTAACACAGTAGAAACAGTTCCAAGCAACCAAGAGTTTTGCAAACAATTTCAAACAACATAGCCTGTTTGGTTTTGCAAGGCTTTTTATCAAAAGTGTCATCAATTAGCCTCACAAATCAGAGCTAAAATTTTTAAGATACAAATATCAAACCAGAGAACACATTCACCCTAAACACTAAAATAGAAACAGCCTTAGAACAAAGGCATCTACTTTCAGCTATTTATTTTTCTTCTCCCCCTTTTGTCATCAAAGAAGGAATCTGTAGAAAAGGTGTCAAGCTAAGCAAAATAGTCTAAGAAAACATATTACTTAATCAAACATATAATAGTCTAGGTCTGTTACAGTAATCCAAAATAGACAGTTTTTAAGAAAAAATATTGTCCAAAAAATAGTAAAGTAAAATTCCACCAAAATGAAATCCAGAAAATAGAAAATTTTCAAGAGTTCAGCATCAGTAGTAGGAGACAAAACTTAAGCAACAGAATCCTCTTCTTCAGTGCCCAAGATGTCTTCCTCCTTCTCAGATAATACTTGATCCTCATCGACTGAAACAAGGTGCTTTAAAAGTACCTCAATTCCGTCATGGGATTTTAGCAAGGATTTCTCAGGTTGAATTGCAAGCTTCCGAGATTTTTTGCTTGATTTGACCATCTGTTTGGTCATATTCATAAACTCTTGAAGTACATCTTTGACTACCCCAGTAATCAAGTACTTGTGGGGGTCATAAGTTAGCTATTGAAGGTGAGGGAAGGCTTTCATCCATTACTGGATCCTTAGTGGTCTTGGTGCCCTTTCCTTTGATTTGTTTCATTACACCACCGCTCTTTAATGAGAAAAATTTGTTTTCTATAGGCTCATTACTCAGATCAATTGTAAAATATTCAAAGATGCAAGTCAGAAACATTCCATAAGGTAGATAAATATTTTTGTCACTTTTAACACAGTCAAGCATATGATGGATCATAAGGTAAGCAAATGAAACAAGAGCAAGATTCAAATCAGCATAGAGCACTAAAATATCGTAGATGGTAACTCGCTGGTAGGATCCACTTTGGGGCATATTGATGTAAGCGACAATTCGATGGATTTGAGCTCTAACAGGACCTGGAGCCTTATGAGTGGGAATCATACCATCCATAAGTAAAAATTTTTCATATATGCTAGCCACGACATCCTGTTGAAAGATACCTAGATGGTCATCCCATTTTCTAGAAACATATGCTCTCACTCCAATGTCTTCATATCCGAGGGAATTATTGATAGTTTCCTTATCCAGAACAATTTGATTGCCCTTGACATAAGAGTGAATGTCTCCTTCATGAAAAAGCATGTTGGCATAAAATTCTCTGACCAAATCCGGATACACTGGTTTTCGGATTTTGAAAATATTGTCCCATTTCAAAAGATGAAAATTAGTTTTAAAATCAATTCCTTTTTCAGCCAGAGCGTCAAGGTCAACAACAAAAGTAGAACAGAGAGATCAGTTTGAAATGACTTGCTTGTGAAACTCATAATCCATGCAGCAAGTAAAACAGGATAGGATCATAGTGAGAGTGAGAAGGTTTACCAAACTTAGTTTTTTAATCAAGGGAGTCCAGGTTAGGAGGTTCCCGGGTAGGTTTGAGAAGAGGTCTTATGGAGCCTTTGGAAGGACGGCTTGCTGGAGTAGAACGTCCTGAAGGATGAGGGGTAGAGCGTGGAGAAGGAGATGGTGGACGATCTTCTTCATTCAAATGACCTTTTCCTTTTTCACCGTTAGCCCAAGATGATTTAGCCCCTTTTTATGCTGAGGAAGCCCTAGGATGAATTATTTTTCTTACCATAGATTCTGGCAGTTGAGATGATTGAGTAGAAGGTAAGTGAGAGTGAATGTGTATGTGAGTGCGCATTTGAGGTTTAGAATGAGGAGGGTTGTGAGGAGGAATATATGTGCCAGTGCCTCTTCTAGTAGCAACTTTCTTTCTCATAATGAAGAAGGGAAGAGTGAATAGAGGGGAGAGAGAACGACGTAGTGGAGTTGTAAGACCCAGAATCTTTGAAAAGTCTTTTTATGTTCAAGTCTCAAATCATATAGTTATTTAAAGCCTTAATTTCAGAAATTATTTTATTAAAGATAATTAAGGCAAGTTTTGATTTATTGAATTTGAGATAAGTTATGGTTATTATCCAATTTTACAATTATTGGATTATTTTCTATATTTAAATCATATAGTTGGTAGTTGTGAAATAAAAAAGATTTTTATATGATTTTGGACTAAATAATTAATATTTTAGAATATTGATATTACTATTTTGGAAAATGAAGAAAATAAGTATATTATTTTTAATTATTTGGTGGGGACATTTTATTGAAAATAATTTATGAAATTGATGAGCAAATAGTATTTTTATACATTATTATTAATGGATTAGAATTTATTTCTAATTACTATAATATCCTTATTTTTATTCGAAATTACTAAAATGCCTCTAACCCTAATTTTTGAAAGAAAAACCCTAACCCTGAAACCCTAACCCGGTACCCATTTCCCCTCCCTAAACCAGTAGCAACAGCTGCTGCCCTCTAACCAAAACACACACACCGCCGCCGTTTTCCCCAATTCAACCAGCAGCAACAGCTGCGAAAATGGAAGAAAGAAAGAAATAGAGAGGGAAGGGAGAAAACAGATCCGTGGAGGAGAAGAAGGAGAGGATGGGAAAAAAGAGACTGCGCCGCGCACTGTGCTTCTCTGCCATCGCACCCCGCCATGACCCACACCTCGTCGCCGCTCGCGCCGCCGACTAGCTCGCCGCCGCTCGCGCTGCCGACTAGCTCGCCGCCGCTCGCGCCGCCGACTAGCTCGCCGCCGCCTCTCTTCGTCACACCATCACTCCTAGCCGCGCCGTCGCCGAGGAGTCGTCGCTGTCGAGGGAGCCCAGAGGAGAGAAACTGCGCGACATTGAGGGAGGAGAGCGCGGGCCAGTGACGCGAGGAGCATGACCCGTTGCGCCGCCGTGTGCTAACACCGTCGTCCTCACCGTGCCGCCATCACCTATGCCACCGAGACAGTCCCCGTCATTTATGGTAGAGCAGAGAGGGAGAGCTCAGGAGCAGAGCAGATGTGAGAGATCTGGGGCTGAGCTGGGAGTCAAGCCATCGCACCCGGCCGTGCTTGCGTCGCCGGCGCCGCCTCTGTTGGAACCGCCGTGCTGCGCGAAGCTAACGCTTCCTCCGTCGGAAAAAGCCGCCATTAGAACCATTACTGATTCGGTGAGCCTTTCCCCTGTTTCTGGTTCTGTCACAGCCATTCCTGGAGGAGAAATCAGTCGTGCCACCGTGCCTGGCCGCCGGAAAACGCCATTTACCGTCACCGGAATACACTGCCGGTAAGGTCTTGTTAATGGACTCTGTTTCCTTTGAATTTAAAGAATACCATAGTCACGGCTTGTTGCTGTAGTGGTCATCTGAGTCGCGTGGAGGGAGGAAGGGCCGCTGGGTGTCGCCGCACCTTGCCTCTGCCGCCGAAAACAGCCGTTGAGTCCTCAGTATCGGGTCGTGTATCCATGCTTGCCTTTCGTGCTCGGTGTTCGCAGTTGCCTTTGTCATTTCAGTAAGTATATTTCGGAAAGCCTTGCGTTAGTATTTCGTTGTGTTTGGTTAATGAATGTGAATTTTAGTAACGTGGGGTCGAGTCCTGATTATTATATGTTGCGAATAGTGTTGCGATGGTTATTGCGAAAGTGGCTGGGAGCTGAGGTTTTGGTTGCCGTCAGTTTGGGTTGAGGCGGAAAGGACCCTGTGAGGCATTTGGGTTATGGATTTGCGTTTTGAGGTAGGGGCGCTTTTCAAAAACTATGTTTTATGTATTGGAATTATTACATATGGATACTGATGTGAGATATTGTGTATTTGGTGATTGTATCTGCCTTATGTATTATTTGATTGACTCGAATGACTATGGATGTTGTTTTCACTAAATCGTTGTGTGGCTTGTGAAACGTAATGTTTGAAGTTGATTCTTTTAAGATTTGAAATGGGTTTAATCCATTGAGGATTGGTTTGAATTGAGTCAATTATTTTGATGATGTGAAAAATAGAATCCACTCTTGAGTTCAGCCTGGCTGGCTTTAAATGGTCTGGTTTTTGATAAATGATTGTTACTGAACCGTTTCTTTAAAGCTTTAGAAATGAGTTTATTCGGCTGATAATGATTTGATGTTGAAATGGTTTTCTTGAAATATGGAATTGAGATGACTATTGGATTTTGGCTTGCCTTGGACTGATTTTGGAATTTGGGCTATTGAAAAGGGTTGTGAACGGTTTAGTTGGGACCCGAACCGGGTGGCAAAGTCCAAGTTTTAGGGGAGGTGCTGCCGAAATTTCTATAAAATCCGAGTCTTTATGGAATGTTGTCCGGAAAAATGATGAGTTAAAGACTTCTACTATTTTACTTGAATTATCAAGGAAAGAAGGATTTATGCTTTTGAAATGAATTATTAAAGAGGAAATTGTGACTTAGTCTTGCTTCTTAAGAAAGGCATTGTATCTCTTTCAGAAGAAAGTTATTTAGATGAAACTTGTGTTTTAAAGCTATTTGAATGTGAAAAGGGTTTATGCCTTTGAATTTGACTTGGGCGTTTCAATTAAAGAAGTTTCAATGACTTTGAAAGAACCTGAATGTCTATTGACAAGTTTCATTTCGAAATGTTTTGAGAAAGGTTTTAAGTACTCTCTGAATTCTGAATTTTTGCAAGACTAAAACAATTTTGAACAGTTGAAACGTTTTAGAATTCATCGTGGGGGGTTAAAGCTGGTTTTGCCTAAGTAAAGGAAACGGCATTGAAAGAAGTAAATGATTACGTGACTCGGTTTGGCTTAGACCCTATTTTATTACTCAAATCGGAAAGCCAAGGTTTTAATGATTTTAAATGAATTTGGCGAAATGAGTTATGCTATCCTCCCCTAAGGACTTGGGACTCTGCCAAGGAACGTTTGTTATAAAATCCCATTGTTGGATGGGTGATTTTGAATATCTCAAAGAGATTTTTAACTTGCCATGATTATGGAAGTTTTGGAAAGAGGGTGCCGAGAGTGGCATTGTTTTTAAAAGGGGAATTTACCTTGAGTAAAAGTGGCTTATGAGCCTGAGATGATTTGAGAAATGAGATCTTTAAAGCCAAGACTGAAAAGAGTTGAAATTTGATTTCAAAGTGAAATGTATTGAGAAAAATGATTTATGGCTTAATTGCCGATTTTATGAATTTAATGATGTTGAATGGTGGAAGTGCTGTTTTATTGTGAGCCGGAATGGCCGTGTATGATTTATGAATATTGGCTGGTTCTGGATTGAACCGTGAGCCGGAATGGCTGTGTATGATTATCAATATTGGCTGGTTCTGGATTGAACCGTGAGCCGGAAGGCTGAGATGGATGTTGATCCATGGCTGAGAATGAATGCATATATGCTGAGATATTGATAATTGTGATTTTGCACTTCCACTATCTGAGATACGAGTTTTCCTGGGTAGTAGCAGTGGCTAGCCACCACGTGCTCCAGGTTGAGACTTGATACTCTGTTGACCCTATATCGTAAGTGTGGCCGGGCACTGTGAAAGCCTCAGATGAGCTCGCCCCCGTAAATATTCACCAGTGAGGGTGATGGATATGGATCATGATTATGATCAAGTTTATGATGAGTATAACTCGAGTTGGGGATGCGCGACAGAGGGACAGTCCAATGGTTAGCTACCAGGACTTGTCGGGTTGGCTCTATAACCGACAGATGATATCATCAGCCACTAGGGACAGGCATGCATCATATGCATTTGTGTGACGTTGGTTGGGTGTGCATATTATACTTGGTTTGCCTATGTGATTAATTGCTAACTGTTCTACTTGTAATAACTGTTTGTTTGTGCTTGAACTTCCTATCTGTGTTTGCATCTGGGACTCTGTTGGATTGTGGTGATTGGTTGTTGGTTGGATTGTTTGGGCCTAGGGCCGTGGTTGGAAAGAGATGAACTGATGGTTGATTTTGGTTTTGTGTTTTTGGTTTGGAATAAAATTATGAAAGGCTATTTTGGTTCCGCATAGATAAACTGTTTTGAAAGGCTTTTGAGTTTTGAGAATTGAATGGTTCCTCTTTCAGTAAAGATTTTTGACTTTACTTTTATTGAAAACCGTGTTTTTGATAAGAGGCATAAGAAGGTTATTAATCACTGGTACGGTTTATCTTCATGTATCCTATTACAGTAATTCCCAAAAAAACCCTCTACTGAGAACCCTTTCGAGGATGATGTTCTCACCCCCCTACATTTTTCCCCTTTCAGGATATGGGCGCAGAAGTTACGAAGAGCTTATTTAATTGTTGTTGTGATACTCTGTATTGTTTTAGCTGTGGTTTATTGTACCCTCGCCTTTATCTTGATATAATCTGTAAGAGGGATAGGAATTGTATTGATTATTGTTTATAATATTATTTATATATATATATTTATGTATATATATATGGATGTAATCTTTATGAGTTGTTGTGAGTTGTATGGTATTTATAGATGTACGTTATCGAACGAAAGTATTTTTTTGGGAGCGGTATTGCGGTTTAAAGTTTTAAACAGGCTCATATTTTAGTATTAAATAGTATAAGTGTCGTCGTAATGTCCGAGCTATCAGAGTCGCGCAGCCGGAAGCGTGAGCTTTGGTAGTTAGGGTGTTACATTATGTTATCAGAGCAGTTCTTCCTGTAGAGCCTAAGGAATGGACTGACTATGCTTCAATTGCATACTCTGAGCGTTTGTCATGTATTAGGCCTTGTCGAATGACGAGAATTAGAGCTTTATGCACATGACGATCTATTGATTAATGCTGTTAGTCTTGCATTGCATAATTCCTGATATTAAGTTTGGCCGGCTTAATACTAGTGAATTATGTATATCAAAGCACTGATGGGTTATCATAGATGAAATACGAGTTTTGAGTAAAGCGAATCGCGGGTTTTGGGGACGTTAAAAACTATTTCTCGAGGCTATTCATTTGTGTGTCTTGAATTCTATTCGAGTCGATATGTTCTTTTATACCCTAACCTGAAGTTCTTGTTTGCTAATCCTCTTGAAATATAGCTTGATTTTTCAACTCTATTCCTCCATTTATATGCATTCATGTTTGATCTTAAGTGCATATGCTTGTTTGAAATCCTTGTTGCATCTATCTTCCTCTGTTTGAGTTTTTCTTGATTCATGTATTCTTTGATATAGCTCTGAGCTTGTCCTATTACGCTGTGCATTTTAACTCCTGATTCCGAGTCCATTATTAGAGGAATTGTTGATTCAGTTTTTCTCTTATTTGACAGCGATTACAGCCAATTTTGAGATTTTATGAAAATTGCTGTTGAATAGATATATACTTATTTGTATATATAAAACTTTGAGATTACTTATACAGTTTAACAACTATTTATTTCTAATACCTCGCCTGTACTTTTACTGGTTTACGGAACTGCATTTACTTTAAATTACAATTTGATTTTCTAGTAATTTTACTATAGTTCCAATAGACATCTTTATTTGATTGTGTATTTGGATATTTTCCGAAATCCTGGAAAGGAAGAATTTTTCGCTTTTATTCCGGTTGAGTTTCGTTTGATAAACTTCACTTAATTCATTTTGATTTGAGTCTGATTTAGCATACTACATGGTTTATGCCATTGTTGTTCTTTTGAAAACGTTGGACTCATAGCTTTCTTCTTATGAACGGACTCGTTCCTTCTTAAGCTTTTCATCCCTATGAATGTCATACTTTACTTTATTTTTGACTAATCTTTTACATTTTGTGAACATTACCATTGATCTTGGTTTGTCATCTCTTGTGGATCTCATTCTTATGTGGGTCAGTTTGATTCGTTTCAAGTTAGTGCATTGTTTATTCTCTCATTATCTCTACAAGAGTTTTTAGTCAAAGATTTATCGTTGAGAAATTACAAATGATTGAGTGGTCTTTTTCTATGACTTTTGTATTCTTTTGGATCAATTTAAAACTTGTTTGATGTTTCATGTCTAGTGGGTCTTGTTTGGACTATTTTAATTTGAGATCCTTTCTAGTATGGCTTGACTCCTTTTTAGTACATCTTAAACTTCTTGAATGTTCTTTTGAGATGGTGATTTTAAGAACACTTTTAGAGTCTTATTTTGAACTTTTTAAAGAAGTTTTGAATTCTCTTTGAAGAAATATTGAACGAAATTTATTTTCTGTTGTTTGATTGAGATTGAAACCATTGTTCAATTTTGACGAAGTTAATTTAAAGTTGGCATACGCTATTTTAAATGAGGTTTTGGAAAGCTTCCTTGTTTAGTGGAAGCCGGTTCATTTGTAACGCACCACTTATTTTCTTTACCAAATTGTAAGCAAATTTTTATCTCGGAGTTTCTTTTCTAAAGAGTTTAATTTCTTCTTTCGTCCTTGCTAAAACTTTTTACACGCTTGTTAAATATGTACTTTGAAAATTTTGAACAAGCATTTGATTACTTTCGTGTTTTTATGAATTACTTTTGGTTAAGTTGTGCACCTAATTATCTTTCTAAAATATTTGAGGAAATATTTTAGCTTTTAGCCAAACTTGTGTGCACCTTGTTTTTAAAATTCTACATGATCTGTTTCAACATAAAATTGTATTACAGCAAAGCCACGTTATTGCTTTTGTTATTCTCTTGGAGAATGTTTGTTACTTAACTTTTCTTCTAATTTGCGAAGTGGTTTTTCCGCAAGTTTCGGTTTCTTTATGCACAATGTATTCGAAAGTATTTGTAATTGTGCTCTTGAGTTCTGTGAGTTTTGTCTTGGGTTTGAAATGTTCTCTTCTGTAAACCTCATACTTCATCGACTCGGTTTGAGTTTGTTTTAAACTGATGCGCTGGTTTTCTTCTTGTTGATCCTATTGAACTTATTTGATCCAAGGGTTATCTTTGAAGTTGTCAATTGATTTATTTTAGCAAACTTCATTGCTTGAGCATCCTTGTTTGTCTGGAATTGGATATATTCTCTTAAATCTATGAGCATTATCCTTGATATTGTTTCTCCTTGCTAGAATCTTGTATCCTTCTGAGTAGACTCGAGAATTGTTTGATATCACGTGCAACTTGTAGACGTAGTAACGCGATACGTTAGTTCTTTAAGACGTGATGTGTATACGGAAGTTGAAGCGGTAGGTGTGCAACGTATGAGTTGTGTGCGTTTTGTTCCTTGCGAACGGGTTTGTGATTGTCAGACTTGTGATCAAATTTGGGGTTTGTAAAGTGCTTGAAGGAGTTGGAAAGTTGAAACTTTGAGGTTGATATGAGATTAGTGTGCGGAGGTTGAGCACGTCGTTTTAACTCCATCATGTTTGATAGCTTTTGATGCCTTGCCCTTCTATCACATGATTGACCCATGTTATCTTTTGCATTGAGCCTACCTTGTAACGTTTGCTTTGCAATCACACTCCTACCTTTACATCCTTATGCTTACGACAAGAAAAGTATTTGAAAGTCGTATATATGATTATATTTTGAGATATTTTTGCTTCTTCCTTAAATGTGTTCAAGGGTGAACTGTTATGGAATTTCTTTCGTTTTGTATCAATTTTCGAGGGCGAAATATTTTATAAGGTGGATAGAATGTAAGACCCAGAATCTTTGAAAAGTCTTTTTATGATCAAGTCTCAAATCATATAGTTATTTATAGCCTTAATTTCAGAAATTATTTTATTAAAGATAATTAAGGCAAGTTTTGATTTATTGAATTTGAGATAAGTTATGGTTATTATCCAATTTTACAATTATTGGATTATTTTCTATATTTAAATCATATAGTTGGTAGTTATGAAATAAAAAGGATTTTTATATGATTTTGGACTAAATAATTAATATTTTAGAATATTGATATTATTATTTTAGAAAATGAAGAAAATAAGTATATTATTTTTAATTATTTGGTGGGGACATTTTATTGAAAATAATTTATGAAATTGATGAGCAAATAGTATTTTTATACATTATTATTAATGGATTAGAATTTATTTCTAATTACTATAATATCCTTATTTTTATTCGAAATTACTAAAATGCCTCTAACCCTAATTTTTGAAAGAAAAACCCTAACCCTGAAACCCTAACCCGGTACCCGTTTCCCCTCCCTAAACTAGCAACAACAGCTGCTGCCCTCTAACCAAAACACACACACCGCCGCCGCTTTCCCCAATTCAACCAGCAGCAACAGCTGCGAAAATGGAAGAAAGAAAGAAATAGAGAAGGAAGGGAGAAAACAGATCCGTGGAGGAGAAGAAGGAGAGGAGGGGAGGAAAGAGACTGCGCCGCGCGCTGGGCTTCTCCGCCATCGCACCCCGCCATGACCCACACCTCGTCGCCGCTCGCGTCGCCGACTAGCTCGCCGCCGCCTCTGTTCGTCACACCATCACTCCTAGCCGCGCCGTCGCCGAGGAGTCGTCGCTGTCGAGGGAGCCCAGAGGAGAGAAACTGCGCGACATTGAGGGAGGAGAGCGCGGGCCAGTGACGCGAGGAGCATGACCCGTTGTGCCGCCGTGTGCTAACGCCGTCGTCCTCACCGTGCTGCCATCACCTTTGCCACCGAGACAGTCGCCGTCATTTATGGTAGAGCAGAGAGGGAGAGCTCAGGAGCAGAGCAGATGCGAGAGATCTGGGGCTAAGCTGGGAGTCCAGCCACCGCACCTGGCCGTGCTTGCGTCGCCGGCGCCGCCTCCGTTGAAACTGCCGTGCTGCGCGAAGCTAACGCTTCCTCCGTCGGAAAAAGCCGCCATTAGAACCATTACTGATTCGGTGAGCCTTTCCCCTGTTTCTGGTTCTGTCACAGCCATTCCTGGAGGAGAAATCAGTTGTGCCGCCGTGCCTGGCCGCCGGAAAACGCCATTTACCGTCACCAGAATACACTGCCGGTAAGGTGTTGTTAATGGACTCTGTTTCCTTTGAATTTCAAGAATACCATAGTCACGGCTTGTTGCTGCAGTGGTCATCTGAGTCGCGTGGAGGGAGGAAGGGCCGCTGGGTGTTGCCGCACCTTGCCTCCGCCGCCGAAAACAGCCGTTGAGTCCTCAGTATCGGGTCGTGTATCCATGCTTGCCTTTCGTGCTCGGTGTTCGCAGTTGCCTTTGTCATTTCAGTAAGTATGTTTCGGAAAGCCTCGCGTTAGTATTTCGTTGTGTTTGGTTAATGAATGTGAATTTTAGTAACGTGGGGTCGAGTCCTGATTATTATATGTTGCGAATAGTGTTGCGATGGTTATTGCGAAAGTGGCTGGGAGCTGAGGTTTTGGTTGCCGTCAGTTTGGGTTGAGGCGGAAAGGACCCTGTGAGGCATTTGGGTTATGGATTTGCGTTTTGAGGTAGGGGCGCTTTCCAAAAACTATGTTTTATGTATTGGAATTATTACATATGGATACTGATGTGAGATATTGTGTATTTGGTGATTGTATCTGCATTATGTATTATTTGATTGACTCGAATGACTATGGATGTTGTTTTCGCTAAATCGTTGTGTGGCTTGTGAAACGTAATGTTTGAAGTTGATTCTTTAAAGATTTGAAATGGGTTTAATCCGTTGAGGATTGGTTTGAATTGAGTCAATTATTTTGATGATGTGAAAAATAGAATCCACTCTTGAGTTCAGCCTGGCTGGCTTTAAATGATCTGGTTTTTGATAAATGATTGTTACTGAACCGTTTCTTTAAAGCTTTAGAAATGAGTTTATTCGGCTGATAATGATTTGATGTTGAAACAGTTTTCTTGAAATATGGAATTGAGATGACTATTGGATTTTGGCTTGCCTTGGACTGATTTTGGAATTTGGGCTGTTGAAAAGGGTTGTGAACGGTTTAGTTGGGACCCGAACCGGGTGGCAAAGTCCAAGTTTTAGGGGAGGTGCTGCCGAAATTTCTATAAAATCCAAGTCTTTATGGAATGTTGTCCGGAAAAATGATGAGTTAAAGACTTCTACTATTTTACTTGAATTATCAAGGAAAGAAGGATTCATGCTTTTGAAATGAATTATTAAAGAGGAAATTGTGACTTAGTCTTGCTTCTTAAGAAAGGCATTGTATCTCTTTCAGAAGAAAGTTATTTAGATGAAACTTGTGTTTTAAAGCTATTTGAATGTGAAAAGGGTTTATGCCTTTGAATTTGACTTGGGCGTTTCAATTAAAGAAGTTTCAATGACTTTGAAAGAACCTGAATGTCTATTGACAAGTTTCATTTCGAAATGTTTTGAGAAAGGTTTTAAGTACTCTCTGAATTCTGAATTTTTGCAAGACTAAAACAATTTTGAACAGTTGAAACGTTTTAGAATTCATCATGGGGGGTTAAAGCTGGTTTTGCCTAAGTAAAGGAAACGGCTTTGAAAGAATTAAATGATTATATGACTCGGTTTGGCTTAGACCCTATTTTATTACTCAAATCGAAAAGCCAAGGTTTTAATGATTTTAAATGAATTTGGCGAAATGAGTTATGCTATCCTCCCCTAAGGACTTGGGACTCTGCCAAGGAACGTTTGTTATAAAATCCCATTGTTGGATGGGTGATTTTGAATATCTCAAAGAGATTTTTAACTTGCCATGATTATGGAAGTTTTGGAAAGAGGGTGCCGAGAGTGGCATTGTTTTTAAAAGGGGAATTTACCTTGAGTAAAAGTGGCTTATGAGCCTGAGATGATTTGAGAAATGAGATCTTTAAAGCCAAGGCTGAAAAGAGTTGAAATTTGATTTCAAAGTGAAATGTATTGAGAAAAATGATTTATGGCTTAATTGCCGATTTTATGAATTTAATGATGTTGAATGGTGGAAGTGCTGTTTTATTGTGAGCCGGAATGGCCGTGTATGATTTATGAATATTGGCTGGTTTTGGATTGAACCGTGAACCGGAATGGCTGTGTATGATTATCAATATTGGCTGGTTCTGGATTGAACCGTGAGCCGGAAGGCTGAGATGGATGTTGATCCATGGCTGAGAATGAATGCATATATGCTGAGATATTGATAATTGTGATTTTGCACTTCCACTATCTGAGATACGAGTTTTCCTGGGTAGTAGCAGTGGCTAGCCACCACGTGCTCCAGGTTGAGACTTGATACTCTGTTGACCCTATGTCGTAAGTGTGGCCGGGCACTGTGAAAGCCTCAGATGAGCTCGCCCCCGTAAATATTCACCAGTGAGGGTGATGGATATGGATCATGATTATTATCAAGTTTATGATGAGTATAACTCGAGTTGGGGATGCGCGACAGAGGGACAGTCCAATGGTTAGCTACCAGGACTTGTCGGGTTGGCTCTATAACCGACAGATGATATCATCAGCCACTAGGGACAGGCATGCATCATATGCATTTGTGTGACATTGGTTGGGTGTGCATATTATACTTGGTTTGCCTATGTGATTAATTGCTAACTGTTCTACTTGTAATAACTGTTTGTTTGTGCTTGAACTTCCTATCTGTGTTTGCATCTGGGACTCTGTTGGATTGTGGTGATTGGTTGTTGGTTGGATTGTTTGGGCCTAGGGCCGTGGTTGGAAAGAGATGAACTGATGGTTGATTTCGGTTTTGTGTTTCTGGTTTGGAATAAAATTATGAAAGGCTATTTTGGTTCCGCATAGATAAACCGTTTTGAAAGGCTTTTGAGTTTTGAGAATTGAATGGTTCCTCTTTCAGTAAAGATATTTTACTTTACTTTTATTGAAAACCATGTTTTTGAAAAGAGGCATGAGAAGGTTATTAATCACTGGTACGGTTTATCTTCATGTATCCTATTACAGTAATTCCCAAAAAAACCCTCTACTGAGAACCCTTTCGAGGATGATGTTCTCACCCCCCTACATTTTTCCCCTTTCAGGATATGGGCGCAGAAGTTACGAAGAGCTTATTTAATTGTTGTTGTGATACTCTGTATTGTTTTAGCTGTGGTTTATTGTACCCTCGCCTTTATCTTGATATAATTTGTAAGAGGGATAGGAATTGTATTGATTATTGTTTGTAATATTATTTATATATATATATATATATTTATGTATATATATATGGATGTACTCTTTATGAGTTGTTGTGAGTTGTATGGTATTTATAGATGTACGTTATCGAACGAAAGTATTTTTTTGGGAGCGGTATTGCGGTTTAAAGTTTTAAACAGGCTCATATTTTAGTATTAAATAGTATAAGTGTCGTCGTAATGTCCGAGCTATCAGAGTCGCGCAGCCGGAAGCGTGAGCTTTGGTAGTTAGGGTGTTACAGGAGTAGTGAAGAAGAGAGAGGTTTTCTTGATTAAGAAACCGTCGTTAATGCACAATGAAAACTTCTCTTGAAACCCTTAGTTTATTTCATGAAACGGTTCTTAAGGAAAATTTTGAATTTTAAAATATATGCAGTTTTTGAAGTGACTAGACAAGATGGATTTGTAAGGTGACTTGACTTAAGAAGAAAATGAATAAAACTTCAATTTTCACATTTTTAATGATCAAGGTAAGTATGAGGCCCATTACATTAAACAAAGCTTATCTCACTTAGGCCCAATGGTGGTGATAAGGAAGCATACTAGGACACTTTGAGTCTAATTTCCAGTTCATATAACAGATAATTTTTGGGCCTCGATCAAGCCTTATAGAGGAGGTCATCATTTGCCTAGTTTTGTCTCCCTGAGACCTGCGAGATAAAAACAAATAGATTTATTAGGCACAATTACTCCACAGATTTGATATCGATCATTCCTAGAGCAGTTCTTAGTTTACAGAACCTATCTTCATACAAAGGTTTTGTGAAGATGTTAGCCAACTGATCTTCTGATTTTATAAATTGAATATCAATAGTTCCCTTTTGCACATGTTCCCTTAAAGAATTAAACCTAACCTCAATGTGCTTAGTTCTTGAGTCCAACACAGGATTTTTAGAAGTATTTATGATACTCATGTTATCACAAAGTAAAAGGATACTATTAATTTTTAGTTTGTAATTGACAAGCTGAGTTTTGAGCCAAATTAATTGTGAACAGCATGAGGAGGCTGATATGTATTCGGCCTTAGCTATGGATAAAGCAACAGTAGCTTGATTTTTGCTTGACCAAACATTTAAAGATTGTCCAAGAAAACAACACATCCCCAAAGTGCTTCTTCTAACCATACGATCACCCGCAAAATCTGCATCACAATACCCAACTACACAAAATTCACCAGTTTTAGGATACCACAAACCGAGGTCAGATGTTCCTTTGATGTATCTAATGATTCTTTTAATAGACGAAAGATGTGATTCTTTTGTGTGAGATTGAAATCTAGAACATACACCCACACTTTGAACAATATCCGGTCTAGTGGAGGTTAAATACATGAGTGATCCGATCATTCCTCTATACCAATTTTCATCAACATCTTTTCCATTTTCATCCTTGTCAATTTTAGTATTTGGATGCATAGGAGTACTCATTGGTTTGGAGTTTTTTAAATCAAATTTCTTCACCAACTCTTTGGCATATTTACCTTGGTGTACAAAGATTCCAGTAGGAGTTTGTTTGATTTGGAGTCCAAGGAAGAAAGTAAGTTCTCTCATCATACTCATATCAAACTCATTAGTAATTAGTTTTCCAAAATCTTCACACAGGGTAATATTAGCCGATCCAGACACAATGTCATCCACATACACTTGAACAAGCAAGAAATGATCATTAGACTCTTTAATGAATAGAGTTGTATCCATAGTACCCTTTTGGAAATAATTTTGTAACAAGAATGAGCTAAGCCTTTCATACCAAGTTCTAGGAGCTTGTCTAAGGTCATAAAGAGCTTTCGATAGTTTAAAAACACGATTTGGAAACTCATTGTTTTCAAAATGGGGGGGGTTGAGCTATATACACTTCTCTATCAATAAAATCATTTAAAAACACATATTTGACATCTATTTGAAAGAGTTTAAAACCTTTGTAGGTAGCATAGGAAAGCAATAACCTTATTTCTTCCATTCTAGCCACCGGAGCAAATGACTCATCAAAGTCAATGCCCTCTTCTTGATCGTACCCTTGGGCCACTAATCTAGCCTTGTTTCAAACCACACTACCATCCTTACCTAATTTATTTCTAAAGATCCATTTGGTATCGGTTACCTTCTTTCTATTCCAATAAGGTACGAGAGTCCAAACCTCATTCTTTTCAAATTGGACTAACTTTTCTTCCATTGCTTTATCCCACGATGGATCTTCAAGAGCTTCTTTTACATTTTGGGGCTCCAATTGGGATAAGAATGCAAAGTTGTTGATTTCGGCTTTCTTCTTGCTAGAAGATCTAGTGGTGACTCTATGGGACGGATCTCCAATAATGAATTCGTGGGGATAGTTCTTTAAGAACTTCCACTCTCTAGGCCTTTGAGATGTGGTTTCAGATTGGCTTTGATTCAAATATGCAACATTCACAGTTCTAGAATCTCCTGCATCATTAAGAGATAAAACCAAATTGTCTCTTGTATTTTGAATAGCAGGGTCAGAACTAGAATTTTCCACAGAGGGGACTGATTTGTCTTTTCCTTGATTCTTTTGTGGGTACACCTCATCTTGAGTTCCTGCATCATCCTCTATAACAGAGCTTGGAATGAAGTTAGTATCATAAAAAGATGCATGTATGAATTTCTCTATGGTTCTATGTTCTTTGAGATAAACCCTATATACTTTACTAGTGGTTGAGTATCCTACAAATATACCTTCATAAGATTTTGGATCAAAATTTTTAAGATTATCTTTATTGTTTAACACAAAACATTGGCATCCAAATATGTGAAAGTACTTGAGATTTGGAGGTGTTCCTTTCCATAGCTCTTAAGGTGTTTTCTTTAACCCTTTTCTAATGATGGTTCTATTTAAAATATAGCAATCTATGTTTACAGCCTATGCCCAAAGGAATTTTAGAACTTCATTTTCACAAAGCATTGCCCTAGTCATTTCTTGGAGACTTCTATTTCTCCTTTCAACAACCCCGTTTTGTTGGGGAGTTCTAGGACACGAAAATTTATGAGATATTTCAAATTCATAACAAAAGATTTCAAAAACATGATTTTCAAACTCTTTTCCATGATCACTTCTTATACAGGCATTTTTTATATCATTTTCATTTTGAATTCTTTTGCAACGAGAAAAGAAGGCGTAGAACGCATCATTTTTCTGAGCTAAGAAAAGATCCCATTGATAAACCCCATTTATAGGGTTTATCTTGTGATTGATTTGGGGGATTTTAGAATCTTTTACTCACATTTATTCAATGAAATAGCATGGTTTCATGATTGTCTCCTAATTTGTGCTTAAGTGAGAAAATATGCTTTCTAGGTCTTTAATTAGCCAAATTTAATTCACCTTTGATTCCACTAGATGCCTTGATGTGTGTGTTAGTGATTTCAGGCTTAGAAAGCTAGGAATGGATCAAAGGAATGGAGAGGAAAGCATGCAAAGTGGAGGAATCATGAAAAAACAAGGATTTGGGATGCTGAGACCCACGCGCACGCATGGATTGTGAGGTCGCATGGCGACGCGTATGCGCACTTGACGCGTACGCGTGGATGGAAAATTGTCAATCGACGCGCACGCGCACTGTACACGTACGCGCCGATGCTGCACGTGACCCACTTTAATGTAACTCGTGGCCAGCAATTTCTGGTGCATTTTGGGGCCCAATCCAACTCATTTATGATGCTATTTAACTCAAGGATTGAAGAGGGATGAGACATCTAGTTAGTTAGTGAGTTTTATTTTAGTTTTATCATGCTTTAGTTAGTTTCTCGAGAGAGAAGCTCTCACTTCTCTTTAGGATTAGAATTAGGATTAGGTTTAGTTCAATAATCTAGATCTAGGTTTCAATTCATGCTTTCTTCTTCTTCTACCTCTCAATTCTATGTTGTTACATTCATGATTCCTCTATTCTTTTGTTGTAATTTCTTTTATGTTGCTTCTATATTTTGTTGTAGATCTACTCTTGTTCCTTCTATTTTCCTATAATGCAATTTGAGATAATTCATGTAGATCTTATTTTCTTTAATTGTTGTTGTTAATTCTTTACATCCAATTGTTGTTAGAATTCATTCTTGTTGTAGATTTACTATGCTTTGATTTTGTACCTTCCAAGTATTTGATGAAATACTTGAGAAGATGTTAGAGTAGAATTTTATGCTCTTGGCTTGGGAAGGTAACTTAGGAACTCTTGAGTCACTAATGTCCAAGTAATTGATGATTGGGAGCCATTAACTCTAGATCTCACTAATTGAATTGGTGGAGAACTTGGACTTATGGACTTGGATTGACATAGCTTATTTGACTTTCCTTTATTAGTTAAAGGATAACTTAATGGGGTTGATCCTTGCCAATTCTCATGTTGTGGTTAGTGATTAGGATAGAGATCCTTGACCACCAACCCTTGCCAAGGCCTTTTTTGTTATTTGAATTTCCTTGCCATTTACTTTCCATGTTTCTCATCCAAAACCCCAAAAATATACAACTCATAACCAATAACAAGAATACTACTCTGCAATTCCTTTGAGAGACGACCCGAGGTTTGAATACTTCGGTTATTAGGATTATTAGGGGTTTGTACTTGTGACAAACAAAATTTTTGTATGAAATGATTAATGTTGGTTTAGAAACTATAATGCAACGAGAATTCATTTGTGAATTCTAAACCGTCAAGAATCCATTAATCAAAATGGCGCCGTTGCCGAGGAATTGCAATGGTGTTATGTTATTGGTTATTGTATATATGTGAATAGCTTGATTTTTGGGTTAGTTTTTGCTAGTTTTAGGATTTTGTTTCATTACTTCTCATTAGCTTTTGTTCTTATTTTCTCTTTTCATTATGAATTCTCACTTTGGCTATGAGTTTGGTTCTAACTATGTTGTAGGAAATGAGAGCTTCAATGAGGATGTGTATCAAGGATGGGAAAATCAAAGGTGGGAGGAGCCATATGCATATGATCAATCCTCTTGGCAATAACCTCCACCAATAGACTATGAACAAGAGCCATTCTATGATGCATATCAATCCAATGGCTATGGTGAACCTCCTTATGACTTTCAAGAGCCACCACCATATGCCTATGACTCTTATCCTCAACATGAACCTCAACCATGCTCACAAGCCTCTTTTCACCAAGCACCTCCATATGACTATAATCCATATCCATCATACCAACCACCTTTTGAACCATATGAGCCATACATGGAACCACCATTCCAATATCCATACTCCCAAAAACCACCTCAATACATACCACCATACCCTTACCAAGAAGAACCACCTTCCTATTATGAACCCTTTCTCTAATACAATGAACCTTTTTACCCACTCCAATCCTCAATGGATAAAATCCTTAGCCTTATACTTCAAGGGCAAGGAGAAATACAAAGGGAGATACTAGAATTTGTGGCTACCTTGACCAAGGTAGTAAGCACTTTAGCCTCCCAATGCTTGAGCACTCAAGGCAATCCCATGGTCACATATGGAGAATCAATTGAAGAATAAAGAATGAAGGAGAGATTGGAAACTCCGGTGGAGAAGGAGGAATGCTATATTGTGATAGAACAATTGGAGGAACCTATAATCATTGAAGAAAAGGAAGAAGTGGTTGAAGACCTAGGAGATGCGGAACCTCCATGGGAAGCTAAAATCATAGAAAATCCATCCAAGAAGATTGAATTTGATGTTGAGGAGGAATGTGCACAACCTCCAAAACAAATTTTGGATGAAGAATTGGTGGGAGTGGAGCAAGAATTGAGTTCCCTTGGTGATGAAGATCATGGATCCAAGCCTCTTGGTGGTGAATCCTTTGAACTTGAAGAATCTTCTCCCAATGAGATAGAAAGCAATGTGGAGGTAGACTTCTCTCAACCTCCCATTTATGATTTGAGTGATGGAGAAGAGTTAGATGAAATTGATGAACAAAGGATTGAAGTTGAAGAAGTTTGTAAAGAGGTGGAGACAACCAAGGAAAAACATAAGGGAGTAGAGCTTGCAAGGATATTAGAGACACCTCTCCCCAAGCCATCACCATCCATTCTTTCATTCAAGTGGATAAATTCCTTATACTTAAGCTTTATCATACCCCTTAAATATGGTTTGCTTAAGACGGATGGTCAACTTAAATATATGTGGCTTCAAGAGCAAGAGGGAGATGGTTAGTGGTTGGCATTGTAAGGGTTGGTATAGAACTAAATCGCTTGGGTCTAGGAGCATGTTTGGTCACTTAAATGAGAATTCTAAGGTCACACCACCCGGATGGACTAATAATAATAATCAACTTCAAGATGGGTGTGAAAATAAAGTGTGGGATCCCGGATCGCACAAAAAGGATCAACTTTGGGAGCCCCAAACTTGTGAAGAACTCCATCCACACTTGGCTCAATCCATGAGAAATATTGGGGCACAATGGAGAACCAAGCATTGGTGGGAGTTCCAAGATGAATTCAAGCACAAGCCACCATGAGAGGAGCTCCCCATAAGTCCAACTTAAGGATAATAAACAAAAGTGCTAGGTGGGAGAGACCTCACCATGGTAAAATCTTTTCATTATTCACTTTTGTACATATTGATAGAATTAGTTTAAATTCATGTTTTGTTTTGATTTGTTGAGTATAATTGGGAGTTTAGTATGTTAAATAAGGTTTTATGGTGTTTTGGTAGATGTTTGGAGGTTTGGAATGCTTGGATTGGTGCAAAAAACATAGAAAAAATTTTGAAAAATAGAGCACTATCCGCGCGTACGCGCACTGCACGCGTACGCGTGCATCAAGCATTTTCGCCTACCCACGCGGACGCGCCATGTACGCGTATGCATGGATTGAGAAATTCCACCCCAAGCCAAAAAACCCGAGAGTTGTGCGAACGTTGCGCGCACATTGTGCCTTTGGCACATGTACGCGTACGCGTCTGATGAGCGGATAATTTATACGCTTTTTGGCATTGTTTTTAGTATGTTTTTAGTAGGATCTAGTTACTTTTAGGGATGTTTTTATTAGTTTTTATGTTAAATTCACATTTTTGGACTTTATTATGTGTTTGTGTGTTTTTCTGTGATTTCAAGTATTTTCTGGCTGAAATTGAGGGACTTGAGCAAAAATCAAATTCAGAGGTTGAAGAAGGACTGCTGATGCTGTTGGATTCTGACCTCTCTGCACTCAAAGTAGATTTTCTGGAGCTACAGAACTCAAAATGGCGCGCTTCCAATTGCTTTGGAAAGTAGACATCCAGGGCTTTCCAGCAATATATAATATTTTATACTTTGGACGAGTTTAGATGACGCAAAAGGGCATTGAATGCCAGTTCTATGCTGCAGTCTGGAGTTAAACGCCTGAAACACGTCACAAACCAGAGTTGAACGCCAAAAACACGTTACAACTTGGCGTTCAACTCCAGAAGAAGCCTCTGCACGTGTAACATTCAAGCTCAGCCCAAGCACACACCAAGTGGGCCTCGGAAGTGGATTTATGCATCAATTACTTACTTCTGTAAACCCTAGTAGCTAGTTTAGTATAAATAGGACTTTTTACTATTGTATTTACATCTTATGATTTTTAGTTCAACTTTGGATCATATTGATCACATTTGGGGGCTGGCCATTTGGCCATGCCTGAACCTTTCACTTATGTATTTTTAACGGTAGAGTTTCTACACTCCATAGATTAAGGTGTGGAGCTCTGCTGTTCCTCATGATTTAATGCAAAGTACTACTGTTTTATATTCAATTCAACTTATTCCGCTTCTAAGATATCCATTCGCACCCAAGAACATGATGAATGTGATGATTATGTGACGCTCATCATCATTGTCACTTATGAACGCGTGCCTGACAAACACTTCCGTTCTACATGCAAACAAGCTAGAATGAGTATCTCTTAGATATCTAATACAGAGGACCGAGTCTGAGATATTAGAATCTTCGTGGTATAAGTTAGAACCCATGGATGACCATTCCTGAGATCCGGAAAGTCTAAACCTTGTCTATTGTATTCCGAGTAGGATCTGGGAAGGGATGGCTGTGACGAACTTCAAACTCGCGAGTGCTGGGCGTAGTGACAGACGCAAAAGGAGGGTGAACCCTATTCCAGTATGGTCGAGAACCTCCAGATGATTAGCCATGCCATGACAGAGCATTTGGACCTTTTTCACAGAGAGGATGGGATGTAGCCATTGACAACGGTGATGCCTTACATAAAGCTTGCCATGGAAAGGAGTAGGAAGGATTGGATGAAGACAGCAGGAAAGCAGAGGCTCAGAGGAACGAAAGAATCTCTATACACTTATCTAAAATTCTCACCAGTGAATTACATAAGTATTTCTATCTTTATTTTCTGTTTATTTATTATTATTATTCGAAAACTCCATAACCATTTGATATCTGCCTGACTGAGATTTACAAGGTGACCATAGCTTGCTTCAAGCCAACAATATCCGTGGGATCGACCCTTACTCACGTAAGGTTTTATTACTTGGACGACCTAGTGCACTTCTGGTTAGTTGTATCGAAGTTGTGACAAATTAAGAATTAAGATTAGAGCACCAAGTTTTTGGAGCCATTACCAGGGATCACAATTTCGTGCACCAAGTTTTTGGCGCCGTTGCTGGGGGCTGTTCGAGTTTGGACAATTGACGGTTCATCTTGTTGCTCAGATTAGGTAATTTTCTTCTTATTTTGTTTTCAAAAAGGTTTTCAAAAAATTTTTCAAAAAAATATTTTCTTCTTTTTCGTTTTTCCCAATTAATATTCGAAAAAAATATAATATAAAATTAAATCTTTTCAAAAATATATTTTTCTTCAGAATTTTTAAGAATGAATTCTAGTGTTTCATGATGATTTGTTGAATCCTGGCTGGCTGTAAAGCCATGTCTAAATTCCTTTGGACTGAGGATTCAACTAATTACTTCAATGCATGTAATAGCATACTAAAGCTTGGCTGGCTATTAAGCCATGTCTAACCCTCAGATTGGAGCTTTAGACTAAGAATGCAAGATTCCTGGAATTCATATTAAAAATTTTGGAATCTTTATTTTTCTTTTTCACATTAATTTTTGAAAAAATAAAAAAAATCATAAAATCAAAAATATTTTGTGTTTCTTGTTTGAGTCTTGAGTCAATTTCAAGTTTGGTGTCAATTGCATTTTTTCTAAAAATTTATGCATTTTTTGAAAATTCATGCATTCATAGTGTTCTTCATGATCTTCAACTTGTTCTTGGCCAGTCTTCTTGTTTGATCTTCATATTTTCTTGTTTTGTGTCTCTTCTTGTTTTTCATATGCATTCTCGCATTCATAGTGTCTATGTATGAAAAATTTCTAAGTTTGGTGTCTTGCATATTTTCTTTTCTTGAAAATTTTTCAAAAATAAGTTCTTGGTGTTCATCTTGACATTCAAAGTGTTCTTGGTGTTCATCTTGAAATTCATAGTATTCTTGCATGCATCACATGTTTTGATCCAAAATTTTCATGCATTGCATCATTTTTCATATTTTTCTCTCTCATCATTAAAAATTCAAAAATAAAAAAATATCTTCCCCTTTTTCTTCTCATAAATTCGAAAATTTGAGTTGACTTTTTCAAAACTTTTTAAAATTCAATTGTTTCTTATGAGTCAAATCAAATTTTCAATTTGAAAATCTTATCTTTTTCAAAATCATTTTCAAAAATCAAATCTTTTTCCTTTTTCTTAATTTTATCTCATAATTTTCGAAAATATCATCAACAATTAATGTTTTGATTCAAAAATTTCAAGTTTGTTACTTACTTGTTAAGAAAGATTCAAACTTTAAGTTCTAGAATCATATCTTGTGATTTCTTATGAATCAAGTCATTAATTGTGATTTTAAAAATCAAATCTTTTTCAAAACTAATTTCAATCATATCTTTTCAAAAATATCTTTTTATCTTATCTTTTTCAAATATCTTTTCTAACTTCTTATCTTCTTATCTTCTATAAATTGATTTTCAAAATTTGTTTCAACTAACTAATTAACATTTTGTTTGTTTCTTATCTCTTTCAAAACTACCTAACTAACTATCCCTCTCTAATTTTCGAAAATGCCTCCCTCTTTTTCAAAAATTATTTTTAATTAATTAATTGTTTCAATTTTTAATTCTAACTTTATTTCTTATCTAATTTTCGAAAATAACTAACCCCTTTTCAAAAGTTATTTTCGAAAACTTCTTCCTCTCATATCCTTCTATTTATTTAATTACTTACTAACATTTCTCTTCATCCCATATCTCTGCTCTCCTCACCCTTGTGTTTGGATTCTCCTCCCTTCTCTTTCCTTACATTACATTCTTTTCTTCTTCTACTCACACAAAGGAATCTCTATACTATGACATAGAGGATTTCATATTTTCTTTGTTATTCCCTTCTTTGTCATATGAGCAGGAGCAAGGACAAGAACATTCTTGTTGAAGCAGATCCTGAACCTGAAAGGACTCTAAAAAAGAAACTAAGAGAAGCTAAAATACAACAATCCAGAGACAACCTTACAGGAATTTTCGAACAGGAAGAGGAGATGGCAGCCAAAAATAATAATAATTCAAGGAGGACGCTTGGTGACTTTACTGCACCTAATTCCAATTTACATGGAAGAAGCATCTCCATCCCTGCCATTGGAGCAAACAACTTTGAGCTGAAACCTTAATTAGTTTCTCTGATGCAACAAAACTGCAAGTTTTATGGACTTCCATCTGAAGATCCTTTTCAGTTCTTAAGTGAATTCTTGCATATATGTGATACTGTTAAGACTAATGGAGTAGATCCTGAAGTCTACAGGCTCATACTTTTCCCTTTTGCTATAAGAGACAGAGCTAGAATATGGTTGGACTCTCAACCTAAGGATAGCCTAAACTCTTGGGATAAGCTGGTCAAGGCTTTCTTAGCCAAGTTCTTTCCTCCTCAAAAGCTGAGTAAGCTTAGAGTGGATGTTCAAACCTTCAGACAGAAAGAAGGTGAATCCCTCTATGAAGCTTGGGAGAGATACAAGAAACTAACCAAAAAGTGTCCTTCTGACATGCTTTCAGAATGGACCATCCTGGATATATTCTATGATGGTCTGTCTGAATTAGCTAAGATGTCATTGGATACTTTTGCAGGTGGATCCATTCACCTAAAGAAAACGCCTGCAGAAGCTCAAGAACTCATTGACATGGTTGCTAATAACCAGTTCATGTACACTTCTGAGAGGAATCCTGTGAGTAATGGGATGGCTCAGAAGAAGGGAGTTCTTGAAATTGATAATCTGAATGCCATATTGGCTCAGAATAAAATATTGACTCAGTAAGTCAATATGATTTCTCAGAGTCTGAATGGAATGCAAGCTGCATCCAACAGTACTCAAGAGGCATCTTCTGAAGAAAAAGCTTATGATCCTGAGAACCCTGCAATAGCAGAGGTGAATTACATGGGTGAACCATATGGAAACACCTATAATCCCTCATGGAGAAATCACCCAAATCTCTCATGGAAGGATCAACAAAAGCCTCAACAAGGCTTTAATAATGGTGGAAGAAACAGGTTTAGCAATAGCAAGCCTTTTCCATCATCCACTCAGCAACAGACAGAGAACTCTGAACAAAATACCTCTAATTTAGCAAACTTAGTCTCTGATCTATCTAAGGCCACTCTGAGTTTCATGAATGAAACAAGGTCCTCCATTAGAAATTTGGAGGCACAAGTGGGCCAGCTGAGTAAGAAGATCACTGAAACCCCTCCTAGTGCTCTCCCAAGCAATACAGAAGAAAATCCAAAAGGAGAGTGCAAGGCCATTGATATAACCATCATGGCCGAATCCAAGAAGGAAGGAGAGGACATGAATCCCAAGGAGGAAGACCTCCTGGGACGTCCAGTGATCAACAAGGAGTTTCCCTTTGAGGAACCAAAGGACTCTGAGGCTCATCTAGAGACCATAGAGATTCCATTAAACCTCCTTACGCCCTTCATGAGCTCTGATGAGTATTCTTCTTCTGAAGAGAATGAGGATGTTACTGAAGAGCAAGTTGCCAAGTTCCTTGGTGCAATCATGAAGCTGAATGCCAATTTATTTGGTAGTGAGACTTGGGGAGATGAACCTCCCCTGTTCACCAATGAACTAAATGCATTGGATCAACTGAGATTGTCTCAGAAGAAACATGATCCTGGAAAGTTCCTAATACCTTGTACTATAGGCACCATGACCTTTGAGAAGGCTCTATGTGACCTTGGGTCAGGAATAAACCTCATGCCACTCTCTGTAATGGAGAAACTGGGAATCTTTGAGGTGCAAGCTACTAGAATCTCATTAGAGATGGCAGACAATTCAAGAAAAGAGGCTTATGGACAGGTAAAGGACGTGTTAGTAAAGGTTGAAGGCCTTTACATCCCTGCTGATTTCATAATCCTAGATACTGGGAAGGATGAGGATGAATCCATCATCCTTGGAAGACCCTTCCTAGCCACAGCAAGAGCTGTGATTGATGTTGACAGAGGTGAACTAGTCCTTCAATTGAATGAGGACTCCCTTGTGTTTAAAACTCAAGGACATCCTTCTGTAAACATGGAAAAGAGGCACAGTAAGCTTCTCTCAGTACAGAGTCAACTAAAGCCCCCACAGTCAAACTCTAAGTTTGGTGTTGGGAGGCCTCAGCCAAACTCTAAGTTTGGTGTTGAACTCCCATATCCAAACTCTAAGTTTGGTGTTGGGAGTCTATAAAATTGACCTGATCACCTATGTCGCTCCATGAGAGCCCACTGTTAAGCTATTGACATTAAAGAAGCACTTGTTGGGAGGCAACCCAATTTTTATTTATCTAATTTTATTTTTATTTTATTGTTCTTTCATGTTTTATTAGGTTCATGATCATGTGGAATCACAAAATAAATAGAAAAATTAAAAACAGAATAAAAAATAGCAGAAGAAAAATCGCACCCTGGAGGAAGGGCTTACTGGCATTTAAACGCCAGTAAGGAGCATCTGGCTGGCGTTCAACGCCAGAACAGAGCATGGATCTGGCGTTAAACACCCAAAACAAGCAGCATCCTGGCGTTCAGATGCCAGGAATGCACACTAAGGAAAGCTGGCGCTGAACGCCAGAAACAAGCATAGAACTGGCGTTCAACGCCAGAAACATGCTGCATCTGGGCGCTGAACGCCCAGAACAAGCATCAATTCGGCGTTTAAATGCCAGAATTGCATGCAAAGGCATTTTACATGCCTAATTGGTGCAGGGATGTAAATCCTTGACACCTCAGGATCTGTGGACCCCACAGGATCATCTCAGCATCTGTGGACCCCACAGGATCCCCACATACCTCCACTCACCTTTCCTCCTCATAATCCTATATCACCCTCTCTCTCTCTCCATTCACAGTCATCCCTTCTATTTTCCATTCACCACTCACATCCATACACCCCACCTACCTTCAAAATTCAAAATCTCTTTCCCACCTAAGCCCACCCATATAGCCGAATACACACATCACTCCATCTCTTCCATATCTTCTTCTTCTTCTACTATTCTTTCTTCTTTTGCTCAAGGGCGAGCAACATTCTAAGTTTGGTGTGGTAAAAGCATAGCTTTTTTGTTTTTTCATAACCATTGATGGCACCTAAGGCCAGAGAAACCTCTAGAAAGAGGAAAGGGAAGACAAAAGCTTCCACCTCCGAGTCATAGGAGATGGAGAGATTCGTCTCAAGGGTCTATAGCTCAGTGGTAGAACATTTGACTACAAATCAAGAGATCCCTGAGATACCTCAGGGGATACATTTTCCTCCACACAATTATTGGGAGCAAGTAAGGGTGGAACACCAAGAGCACTCCATCATCATCCATGAAATTAGAGAAGATCAAAGAGCTATGAGGGAGGAGCAACAAAGACAAGGAAGAGACATAGAAGAGCTCAAGGACATCATTGGTTCCTCAAGGAGAAAACGCCACCATCACTAAGGTGGACTCATTCCTTGTTCTTAAATTTTCTGTTTTTTGTTTTCTTATGTTAAATGTTTATCTATGTTTGTGTCTTTATTACATGATCATTACTGTCTAAGTGTCTATGCCTTAAAGTAATGAATATGAATCCATCACCTTTCTTAAATGAAAAATTTAAAAAAAAAAACAAAAGAACAAGAAGTACATGGTTTCGAATTTATCCTTGAAACTAGTTTAATTATTTTGATGTGGTGGCAACACTTTTTGTTTTCTCAATGAATGCTTGAACAGTGCATATGTCTTTTGAAGTTGTTGTTTATGAATGTTAAATATGTTGGCTCTTGAAAGAATGATGACAAGGAGACATGTTATTTGATAATCTGAAAAATCATAAAAATGATTCTTGAAGCAAGAAAAAGCAGTGAATACAAAGCTTGCAGAAAAAAAAATAGAAAAAGAAAAAGCAAGCATAAAAAGCCAAAAGCTCTTAAAACCAAAAGGCAAGAGCAAAAAGCCAATAACCCTTAAAACCAAAAGGCAAGGGTAAATAAAAAGGATCCCAAGGCTTTGAGCATCAGTGGATATGAGGGGCTAAAGGAATAAAATCCTGGCCTAAGCGGCTAAACCAAGATGTCCCTAACCATGTGCTTGTGGCGTGAAGGTGTCAAGTGAAAACTTGAGACTGAGTGGTTAAAGTCAAGGTCCAAAGCAAAAGAAGAGTGTGCTTAAGAACCCTGGACATCTCTAATTGGGGACTTTAGCAAAGCTGAGTCACAATCTGAAAATGTTCACCCAATTATGTGTCTGTGGTATTTATGTATCCGGTGATAATACTGGGAAACAAAGTGCTTAGGGCCACGGCCAAGACTCCTAAAGTAGCTGTGTTCAAGAATCAACATACTGAACTAGGAGAATCACTAACACTATCTGAACTCTGAGTTCCTATAGATGCCAATCATTCTGAACTTCAATGGATAAAGTGAGATGCCAAAACTATTCAAGAGGCAAAAAGCTACAAGTCCTGCTCATCTGATTGGAGCTATGTTTCATTGATAGTTTGGAATTTATAGTATATTCTCTTCTTTTTATCCTATTTGATTTTCAGTTGCTTGGGGACAAGCAACAATTTAAGTTTGGTGTTGTGATGAGCGGATAATTTATACGCTTTTTGGCATTATTTTTAGTATGTTTTTAGTAGGATCTAGTTACTTTTAGGGATATTTTTATTAGTTTTTATGTTAAATTCACATTTTTGGACTTTACTATGAGTTTGTGTATTTTTCTGTGATTTCAGGTATTTTCTGGCTGAAATTGAGGGACTTGAGCAAAAATCAGATTCAGAGGTTGAAGAAGGACTGCTGATGCTGTTGGATTCTGACCTCCCTGCACTCAAAGTGGATTTTCTGGAGCTAAAGAACTCAAAATGGCGCTCTTCTAATTGCGTTGGAAAGTAGACATCCAGGGCTTTCCAGAAATATATAATAGTCCATACTTTGGCCGAGTTTAGATGACGCAAAATGGCGTTGAACGCCAGTTCTACGATGCAGTCTGGAGTTAAACGCCAGAAACACGTCACAAACCAGAGTTGAACGCCAAAAACACGTTACAACTTGGCGTTCAACTCCAGAAAAAGCCTCTGCACGTGTAACATTCAAGCTCAGCCCAAGCACACACCAAGTGGGCCCCGGAAGTGGATTTATGCATCAATTACTTACTTCTGTAAACCCTAGTAGCTAGTTTAGTATAAATAGGACTTTTTACTATTGTATTTACATCTTATGATTTTTAGTTCAACTTTGGATCATATTGATCATGTTTGGGGGCTGGCCATTCGGCCATGCCTGAACCTTTCACTTATGTATTTTCAACGGTAGAGTTTCTGCATTCCATAGATTAAGGTGTGGAGCTCTGCTGTTCCTCATGATTTAATGCAAAGTACTACTGTTTTATATTCAATTCAACTTATTTCGCTTCTAAGATATCCATTTGCACCCAAGAACATGATGAATGTGATGATTATGTGACGCTCATCATCATTCTCACTTATGAACGCGTGCCTGACAAACACTTCCGTTCTACATATAAACAAGCTAGAATGAGTATCTCTTAGATATCTAATACAGAGGACCGAGTCCGAGATATTAGAATCTTCGTGGTATAAGTTAGAACCCATGGATGGCCATTCCTGAGATCCAGAAAGTCTAAACCTTGTCTGTGGTATTCCGAGTAGGATCTGGGAAGGGATGGCTGTGACGAACTTCAAACTCGCGAGTGCTGGGCGTAGTGACAGACGCAAAAGGAGGGTGAAACCTATTCCAGTATGATCGAGAACCTCCAGATGATTAGCCATGCCGTGACAGAGCATTTGGACCTTTTTCACAGAGAGAATGGGATGTAGCCATTGACAACGGTGATGCCTTACATAAAGCTTGCCATGGAAAGGAGTAGGAAGGATTGGATGAAGACAGTAGGAAAGCAGAGGCTCATCAGAGGAACGAAAGAATCTCTATACACTTATCTGAAATTCTCACCAATGAATTACATAAATATTTCTATCTTTATTTTCTGTTTATTTATTATTATTATTCGAAAACTCCATAACAATTTGATATCCGCCTGACTGAGATTTACAAGGTGACCATAGCTTGCTTCAAGCCGACAATCTCCGTAGGATCGACCCTTACTCACGTAAGGTTTTATTACTTGGACGACCCAGTGCACTTGCTGGTTAGTTGTATCAAAGTTGTGACAAATTATGAATTAAGATTAGAGCACCAAGTTTTTGGAGCCATTACCAGGGATCACAATTTCGTGCACCAGCGTCACTCTCGAAATAAGCCATCGACGCAGACGCGCTATGTACGCGTACACATCGCGTCCATTGCACCACCATCCACGCGCGCGCGCCATGTGCGCGTACGCGCGGATGTCCTTCCTTCAACACATCTCTTTTCTTCTCCTCTTTCTATTTCTTTCCTTCTCCTTTCTTCTTCCCTTCTTCTACCCTTCATCCAACACTTCCAAACACCATTGATAACTATTTATTTTAGTTAACTAATTAGTTAGTTAGTTAGTTAGTTGATTAGTTAGTTTTAGTTAGTTTTCATTTCATTTACCATCAATTGCTGCTGAGTATTAAAAAGGGATGTTATCTTAACATAATTATGTTTATAATCTTTGTTGGATTCTATTGTTGAGGTTATATTTTGCTACTTGGTTTTGAGATTTTCATGCTTACCTTTTAAGAATACCAAGTGATGAGAATTGCCTTCGAGCTTGTAACTCTTCTTGAATTACATGATTTGGCCACCATGTGATTTGAACCCTATTCTTTGATTAGGCAATCTCTTGACATTGGATGGTGTGCATTTACCCTAATGCATTGTATTTCATGATCATATGCATCCATATACTTATAGCTTGAATGCCTTCATGCTTTTTTAATGCTTATTTTACCTTACAAGCTTACTTAAAGCATCTCAAGCACACTAGGAGAAGTAAAGTGCATGCTTCTTTTGTGACATCACTTTTTATGCTAATGTGTGTTCTAAAAGGCGCCCAATTTAGAACTCACATTCCTATTTTCATTAATGTCATACTAATTCACTCACTCAATTCTAGTGATTTACCTCATTCCAACAATGTATGCTTCCTTGCTTTTGTATTTTCTCATCTTATGGTGTTATTTTCTATTTTTCATGGTTGATGCACCACAAGCACAAATAGAAGTAAAAGAAAGAAAGAACACGCAGCAACTGGTTGACCTACCAGCTGAAGGTAGAAACTCGGCACGTCGCCGTACCCCCTTGCTCATCTTTGAGTGCACCGAGGACGGTGCAAACTTTTAAGTGTGGGGAGGTCGTCTGACCGGTCGGCGATTTTGGGTGACAAGTTTCTAAACTCAACACTTTTGCATTTCATTTTTTTTAGGTCTTTTAGGATTTTACTTTAATTTTCTTATTTTTGCATATATATACAAAATAAGCTTAGTCAAAATGATGAAATTTTTTGAGAAATTATCTATAGGGCACCAATTGGTTTGAGTGAAAACCTTTCATAGAACTTGCTTGAATTATATATATTGTGGATCATATTTTTAAGCTAAGAACACAAGCAAGTGAGATTTGAGCCTAATGGTGTGGTTACATCTTATAACCACTTATTTTCCTTCTTGTGTGCAATTGTTCTTTTTCTATGATTGTAATCTTTGATTTGTTTGATTCTTTATGTCCATTATTTTATGTATTCATGCATTTATATGATTGAGGCCATCATTTTATTTAGCTCACTTACCCAAATAGCCTTACCTTTTATCATCCATTGTTAGCCAATTTGAGACTACGATTAACCCACTTGTTCATAATTTTAGCACATTACAAGCCTTAAAGTGAAAAATAATAAATGTCCTTATTTGGATCTTTGATTAGCTTAGGCTAGTATGTGTGTATCATTCAAGTGTGGGAAACTTGGGACATTGGTTGAATAAAAAAGGTAATTTGTATTTTTGTTGAAAATATTGGGAACTGGGTACATGCTCATGTATTGATTAAATGTATAGACCTTATGCATTGATGTTCTTGTATATAGTTTGAAAGAAACAAAAATGAGAAAAAAAAACAAAATAAAAAAAATAAAAAAATAGATGTAGATATTAAAAGAAAAAAATAGAAAAAAATAGAAAAAGAAATAAAAAGGGGACAAAATGCCCTAAGGCAAAGTGAAGCTCAATAAGGATCAATGCATATGGGTTGAAATGAAAAAAAAATACTTGAGTATGTGAAAAAGTGAAAAATGGGTAGTTAGGTTAGTATTGAATCGTATGGGATGTCATAGGTTAGGTGGGAAGTTTAAGCTTATCAAAGATTCAAATTTCAAGCTCACTTGACCAAATATGCATCCTACCTTGACCCTAGCCCTATTACAACCTAAAGAAAAGACCTCATGATAATTGTATGCATGCATGAAATAATTGTTGATTGTTAGAAGAAAAAAAAAATCTTGGAAAGCATGATTAGGGGAGAATTGAGTGAATCAACCCTAAACACTTGAGCGAATAGAGTGCAAACACATCCGGTGAGGGTTTGATGCTCAATTACATGTTTCCACCTATGATCATCTCTTCATGCAAGTTTGTAAAAATATTTAATAACTCAATTCAATTGTGGATTAGACTTGCTAGTCCTAGGCCCTTGTGCATATATGTTTTCTTGGAATTGATTTATTTTGACCAAGCAAGTGCATTCATGTAGATAGTTGCATATAGGTAGATTGCATTTAGATTAGTTTGCATTGAATAAATGTGATTATCCTTTGCTCTCTCTTGGTTTAAGCATGAGGACATGCTTGGTTTAAGTGTGGGGAGGTTGATAAACCCCATTTATAGGGTTTATCTTGTGATTGATTTGGGGGATTTTACAACCTTTTGCCCACATTTATTCAATGAAATAGCATGGTTTCATGATTGTCTCCTAATTTGTGCTTAAGTGAGAAAACATGCTTTCTAGGTCTTTAATTAGCCAAATTTAATTCACCTTTGATAACACTAGATGCCTTGATATGTGTGTTAGTGATTTCAGGCTTAGAAAGCTAGGAATGGATCAAAGGAATGGAGAGGAAAGCATGCAAAGTGGAGGAATCATGGAAAAATAAGGATTTGGGATGCTGAGACCCACGCGCATGCGCAGTAGACGCGCACGCACAGGAGACACGCACGCGTGGATTGTGAGGTCGCATGGCGACGCGTACGCGCACATGACGCGTACGCGTGGATAGAAAATTGTCAATCGACGCGCACGCGCACTGTACGCGTATGCGCCTGATGAACTGAATATTGATGGTTCAGAATTTACAATAAATTCTCGTTGCAAGTATAGTTTCTAAACTAAGCAATAATCCTTTCATACCAAAACTTGTTTGTCACGTAAGCAAACCCAATAAAAATAAATAACTGAACTATTTAAACCTCGGGTCGTCTCTCAAGGAGTTGCAGGGCAGTATGATTTATTATTGGTTATGAAAAAGGTAAAATTTTTGGGTTTTCGAAATAAGGAGCAGGTAATTTAAATGACGAGAAAATTAAATTAATAATTATAAAAATCTCTTGGCAGGGTATGAGAACTGGGAATTCTATCCTAGTTATCCTTATCAGGTGTGATGAGAATTGGATTTTGCTCCCACTTAGTTAACCTCTAACTATGAAGGTAAGTTAAGTGGATGAATCAATTTGATTCCTCAGGTCCTAGTCAATTCCTAAGAAAAGACTAGAGTTATTGGAATTCAAATCAATCAGCAAATTCCAATGTTCAAACAACAGCTGAGTTTGATAACTCAAGTGTTACCAATTACTTAACCAAAGCCAAAAGGGGAAAATAAATCTAAATTGAATTGAAATCATTCATAAATAAATTAAAGCAAAATCAAATCTAAAATACCTCAAAATATATTAATTAAGAAAATCATAACATGAATGGTTCATAAGCCAAATTGAAAAGATAAATAACAATTATAGTAATGGAATAATTAAAAGTAGAAAATAAATTAAAGGAATATTGAACCTGTGATTGAAGAGATCATAGCTTAAACATAATAGAAATCCTAAATCCTAATCCTAAGAGAGAGGAGAGAACCTCTCTCTCTAAAACTACATCTAATCCTAAAATTATGTACTACTAAGTTGTTCTTTTGATTCCTCCATTCTCTGGCTTATATTCTGTGTTTTTGGATTCATAATTGGGTCGAAAAAGGGTCCAGAAATCACTGGGGGCGTTTTCTGCAGATTCTTGTACGTGGCGTCTGTCACGCGTTCACGTGGGTCACGCGTTCGCGTCATCTGGGAGTTTTCCTTGTCACACGTACACGTCAGTCACGCGTACGCGTCATTTGCGTTCTGCTCAAGGCGCGCGTTCGCGTCGTTCATGCGTACGCCTCGATGCCATTTCGCGCTAGGCACGCGATCGCGTCGTCCATGCGTTCGCGTCGCTGCCTTTTCTCCAAAACTCTATTTTTGTGCTTTCCTTCCATTTTTGTATGTTTCCTTTTTGTCCTTTAAGCCATTCCTGCCCTATGAGATCTGAAAATACTTAACACACAAATTACGGTATCGAATGGTAATAAAGGGTAATTAAAATTAATATTTTTAAAGCATAGGAAACATGTTTTTCACATATATCATAATATAAGGAAGGAATAGTAAAACCATGCAATTTACATGAATAAGTGGGTGAAGGATTGAATAAATCATTTAAATTGAGCACAAAATACATCATAAAATATGGGTTTATCAACCTCCCCACACTTATACAATAGCATGTCCTCATGCTGAATCCAAGAGAAAGGGTAAAGTTAGAATGGTGGAATCTCATGCAATGCAATCTATTCTAAATGCAATCTACCTACATGAATCATGCAATTTTAATTATTATCCACCTATATATATAGAGCTTACATGTGGTTAATTTGATTCATATTTTCAAGGAATCATATATGCATAGCCAAGCCTAAATCATGTTAAAGCACTTTCACAATTGAGTTGGGTAAAAATATTTCAGAAACTTGCAAGACAGTTTAAATAATTAAATCTGGATATATAGAGATGAGCCATTGAACCCTTACTGGATTTGTGTTTATTCTCTAGTCACTCAATGTTTGGGGTTAATCACTCTATTCTTTTCTATTCTTGCTTTCTAAAACTTTGTTCTTCATCCAACCAATCAACAAATATACAATGTGTACATACAAACATCATGAAGTCTTTCAAAGGTTGTAATGGGGCCAAGGTAAAGGTAGGGGTATATATATAAGGCTAAGTGAGCTCTAAGTTGAATCCTTAATTAGTCTAAGGTCTCACCTAACATATACATATTCTATAATTTATAACTTTCTTGGGGTTCCCAATTTTTCACTTTCTTAATACATACTCATGTACCAATTTCAATTTGATTCTTATCTCATGTGCATTGATTTCTTCAGAAAACTTATTATTGGGGTAATTTTGTCCCCTTATTTATCTATTATAAAAAGGATTTTTTTTAAAGAATAACATATATCAATGCACATGGTATTTTAATTCAAATTGGTTTCACATGAGCATGCTCCCAAATTTCTGACTATTTTACTAATTTAATTCTTTCCTACCAACCCATGTTTTCATGTTTCCCCACACTTAGTGTGTATCACAATTTCTATCTTAATCTAACCAAGGATTCAACTTGGGATTTTTAATTTATTTTTCTGTTTAAGGCTAGTAATGTGGTTATAGAACAGAAGGGGATTAAAAGGCCCAAGGGGCTAACAAGGGTGATGTAAAAGGTAGGCTAGTTTGGGATAAGTGAGCAATTTAAATAATGGCCTCAATCATATATTGGTATGTATCTACATTCTATATTGGACATATAGATTAAAACAAAGTAAGATTACAAGCATAGAAAAGAATGCGAAACACACATGAATAAAATTTATGGTTGAATGTAACCATACAATTAAGCTAAAAAATTCACAGGTTGTGTGTTCTCTGGCTCAAAAACCATATATCAGTTATGTATGTTATGCAAGTGGAAATCAAGGGTTCTCAGTATTCTCAATGTAAATCTTAGGGTGGCTCTTAAAATCTTAGTGTTCTTCCTTGAAAAATATTGTGTAAATTAACCAATCATTTATTGCTATATATATACAGTATGTGGATTGTTGTGATTCTGTTATACTAAAAGTCTTTAGTTTACTCTTTTTATTTCCAATTAATCCAAGTTATCGTATACTAAAAGGGTAAACTAAACTAATTAATCTATATATTCTATATCACAACTTAATAACTAAAAGTGCAACTAGACTAAACTAAATATCTAAGATATATATAAACTAAAGTGCAAAATGTGGAAATACTATAAAAATACAAAAAAAAAATGTGCAAGTACTGGAAGACAGGATAAGATAAAAATAAAAATACAGAAAAATAAGCAAAATAGGATAAAAAGAGGGTCTGAAAAGTGGTTCACCAAAATAAAGTACGTCAGAGATGGCGACCTCCCCACACTTAAATAATAGCATCGTCCTCGATGCTCACTCAGGCTGGGTGTGAGAAGTGTCATCTCCGGAAGGATGGGCTGCTGGTGACTCTGCGGTAGGCTGAGGATCTACAGTCTCGGTAAGTGTAGGAGGAGCTACCTGTTGAAGCGGAGGCTCTGTCTATAGAGGAATCTCTGGATCTGCAGCCTGGATCTGGTGGGGCTCCTCATGGTATGGTGCAGCCTGCTCAGGTCCTCCCTGCTCAGCCTGGGCATGTGCCTCCTCCTCATGATCATCTGCCTCCGCATCAGATGGCTCAGAAGCGGTGTCAGGCTCGGAGGGGATGTCGCTGCCGGATCGGATCAGCAACTTTAGGTGCTCATAGCGTCGCTTGTTGCGACACTCCATACGATCCAAGCGTGCAAAGAGTCGGTGCACGAGATGATAAATGGGCTCAGGAGCAGGTGGAGGTGCAGTGGATGGAGCTGGTGTAGCAGTGGATGCAGAAGGGGCAGCTGAAGATGTGGCTACCTCAGCAGAAGCAGTAAAGAAATGCGGCCTATAACCCAAGGCTTGGAACTTCCTGCTGTGAGGTATGATCTTCTTGCAGTCTGCAGCAGTTGGCTTCTCATCAGCAAGCTCCCAAGGCACGTCAGCTCGGCGGCCTAGCTGGGTGATCAGATAAGGGAAAGGGAGAGTGCCTCTGACATGGACCCTGGCCATATAATACCTGATAAGACGTGGAAGATACAGGTCCTTACCCTCCATCACATACCAGATGAGGGTGATCATAGCAGCGGGCACCTCTGTCTCATGAGTGCTCGGCATCACGTAGTTATTCAGGATCTGCTGCCAAAGCCGAGCCCCATCATTCAAATATATCAGCTTGATTCCCTTAGGCATCACTGTATTCTTTCCCATGACCCATGGGGCAGTAGGATCAAGGGCTATTCTCTGCTTGACTGCATCCCAGTCAAATCTCATGTATCTCATATCCTCTTCAGCCTTTTGGTAACCATCAGGCTGATCTGACTTAGGCTGAAGCCGGAGGATATCCTTAATAGCTTCCTCAGTGACTAAAATTTATTTCCCTCTGAGGTGCACTGCATCCAGGGAAGTCTTGAAATAGTTACAGTAAAATTCTCTGACCCAAGATGCATTGACCTTTGTCAAGTTCCTTTCCAAGAAGAACCAGCCTCTTTGTTTTATCTGTTCAGAAGTGTACTGGGTGAGTTCTTCTAGAATTTTAAAAGTTCTTTCCAGGTAGAGGTTCCTGAAAGTGGCAAACATTGGATACTTTAACTCACAGTATCTGTTTGCAAATTTGACTTGATCTGTGGCAGTGAGGAGCTGGTCGGCCTTTTCTTGCTGGTTAAAGTTCCTTTCCCACCATGAATCGTCGTGAAGGAGATCCAGGATAGAGGTAGAAGATTATCCTCTTTTCCATTTGTCTGTAGTTGCCTTGCCTTTTCCTTTGTTTTTAGGATCAGACATCCTGAAAAGCAGAAATTTCAGGATATAATTAAAGAACTAAAGCAGAAAAACAGGTAGGCAAGTAGGGTTTTGTCAATGTAAGCATAAAGGCAAAAAGAGCAATAGAAGCATGAAATGAGGTAAATATATGTACATTTTGGATTGAATTCGAGTTAAAAGTCTGAGAGTAAAAATCACAATCCAAAATATAATAGAAGTGGAATTCAAGTTAGTTAGGAAAAACAGTAATCATGCCTTGAGTTAGAAAGTTGAAGTACTGAGGTAAAAAACAAAAAGAGGAGTTAGAAAGTGAAGCTGGTTAGGAGTTAAAAAGGAAGTTAAAGTGAGTGACATGAGAATGGTTTTCCTAGTTACTAAGAAATTCACAAACTTGAAGAACAATCAACTCATGTTCAAGCAAGGATTGCAGTTTATTGATGATAATTCCTATATATAAAGTAAGTGTAAAATGAGAATGAAATCATCAATAAGGAAATTATAACTCAGGGAACTAAAAGGAATAAGAATGCTAGCCTATGCATTCATGAATTGGTTTGGTTGTAGCCAAGTAATGCAAAATACAGAATTTTCAAACCAATACATGAATGGGGGTAGATTAAACCATAAATTTGCAGAAAATTGGGCAGCATTCCGGCTAAAATTGGATGTTCCCGGGTAGTAAATAGCAGGAGAAATTAGTTCATACGAAATTAAATAGTGCTGAAAAGATTAACAATTAGCAAGAACATCAAAGAACAGTTTAACAACAACATCAAATATGAAGAACAACATATGAACAGCACATCACAGCAAATTCAGAATTGCGAATCAGATAAAAATAGGTAGCAGGAACGATACAATTATCAGGCCTAAATCTACTAACCACATCCTAGCTACCTAACCACCTAAAATCCAATACAATTATGCATCTCTAACTATCCTATTTCAAACAAAAACGATAAAATATGCTACTAACTGACTAATTGGAAAACAAAATCGGTGTTCGGCAGAATCTGGTGTGTAGAAATAGAAATTAGGCTCAGAGAAATGGTGGCGGTATGGTGGTGACGCAGCGGCGATTGGTGGTGGAGCGGCGACGGTCCGAGGTAGGGGCAGGGGCAGTTTGGTGGTTGTGGGTAGTTAAGGGTTAAGGAGAAGAGGCGAGGGAAGGGGGGGTGAGGGTTGAGGTGGTTGGGGGGGTGGCGCGGTGGTGGGGGCTCGGTTTTGGGGTGGTGGCAGTGGGGTCGTGGAGGGAGGAGGAAAGGGGAAGAGGGGAAGGGGAGGGAGGAGAAGAGATGAAAGAAGAAGAAGGGGGGCATCGGCGGGTATGGTTCGGCGCGGCGGTCGGAGCTGGGCGGCTGGGGCGATGGTGGTTGCAGAGGGGGGAGGAGGTGCAGAGGAGGAGGGAAGGCGGATGAATGGGTGTCACGAGGGGTAGAGTTTCGCGTGAATGGGGGTTAGTATTTTTGAATCCACGCGAACGCGTGGGAAACGCGATCGCGTGAATTGGGCGAAAAGGGGAGTGACGCGGTCGCGTCAGCGTGAATTAGCTAAAAGGTAAGGGACGCGTATGCGTGAAGCACACGAATGCGTCGCTGAAAATTGTGCTAAACGCACAGTTCCAGCGTCATTTTGGCGCAACTCTCTATTCCAATAGGGTCCATAAATCCACGCGACACGTACGCGTCGCTCACGCTTTCGCGTGGGATGTGTGTGGTGCAGGTGAGGCGTTCGCGTCAGGGACGCGAACGCGTGGGCCGATTTATGCTAAACGCACACTAGCCGCACGATTCTAACCCAACTTTCTGGGTGTTGGATCTTTACACCGATTTCCAGTCGACGCCCACGCGTGATCTGCGCGCTCGCGTGGGGTGATTTTTTTTATGCAATTACGCAGTATGCAATATGCAGTACTAATATGGGTGATATGAATAATTCATGGTTCAATGAAAATAGAATAAAATAAAATTTAAAAACAAACAAAACAAAATAAAATTGAAATTGAAAAAGGAACGATCATACCATGGTGGGTTGTCTCCCACCTAGCACTTTTAGTTAAAGTCCTTAAGTTGGACATTTGATGAGTTTCCTGCTATGGTGGCTTGTGCTTGAATTCATCCAAAAATCTCCACCACTGTTTGGAATGCCAACAGCCTCAGGGGTCCCAAACTAGGCATGTAAAGCCTTTGAGTAAATTCAAACAGGTTCTCAGGTTCCCGGGATGTTGAATGTCAGAATAGATTCCAGGATCCCAAACCTTGCTTTTATATCCGCCTTTGTCTTGATCTATATTTTTCCAGCCGAGCGGTTTGGAAGTTGCATTCTCACCAAGATGACCAAATATTTTCCGAGACCCATTCAATCGAACTCGAAACGAATCCTTACACTTCAGATTGAAGGGTGGAACCTTATTGAATCTTGCATACCAGCCTTGAGCACGAACCATTTCCTTTTTACTCTTAAAGCCGCAAAGAGCTCTAAGCTGACCATCTGTTTCAAGTAAACCATATTCAAGTGAAAAAGTAAAGATAAATGCTAAGGATTTTACCCACTTGAATTTAGTATTGGGTGGTAATGGTCTTGGGATATGTTTTTTCAGTGATTTTGCAAGCTCTACTCCCTCGTGTTCTTCTGTGAATTCCTCCACTTCGTTGCAAACTTTTTCAATTTCAACCACATCTTGATCCAAGTCTTCGATATCTTCCTCATCACTCAAGTCATAAGTTGGAGGTTGCAAAAAATCTACCTCCGCATCATCTTTGTATTCACTTGGGGAAGATTCTTCCATCTCAAAGAATTCATTTGCGGATGCAAGTTCATTACTAGGAGAACTTGACTCGTGATCTTCATTATCAAGGAAACTTGCTTGTTGAGTTATTCCATCCAGGTCTTCATAGGATTCTTGCTTCGGGGGTTGTGCACTATCCTCCTTAGCATCAACTGCAATTTTCCTGATGAAATTCTCCACAATTCTGGATTCCCATGGAGGTTCAGCGTCTCCTAAGTCTTCAACCAATTCTTCTTCTTCGATAATTTCAGCTTCCTCCACTTGTTCTAGTACAAAGTCATGCTCCGTACTGTCCAGTGCGGTTTCTAGTATCTCCTTCATGCTGCGTTCTTCATTAGATTGCCCACATTAAGCCATGGGGGTTCCTTGAGTGTCCGAACATCGGGAAGGTAGTCTATTTATCGCTTGATTCAATTGGTGAAGTGTGGCATCAAATTTTTCAAATGTTTCCTTGAGTTGCTCCCTTGATTCTTGGAGTGATGGATATGGACATGGTGCATAGGAAAGTGGTGGTTCTTGGGAGTAATTGGGTTAGAATTGGGGTGGATACGGGTTAGGGTCATATAGAGGTGAATGGTGGAAGTTGGCTTGTGAGTGTGGTGGTTCAAAGCTGTGTTGAGGAGGTGGTTCATAGGCGTATGATGGGGGTCCATCATATCTATCATCTTGGTATGCACCTCGGAATAGTTTTTACCATAGTAATTTGGTGGGTGATGGTTGTCACGAAGGGGTCCACCGTACCTATTGTCTTGACATGCATTGTTGAATGGTCGTCGTCCATGGTAGTTTGGAAGGTGTTGTTGCCTAAAGAGTTGATCAGATCCTCGTGGCTCCGTCCATCTCTGATTGTTTTGACCTTGATGCATGTTCCTGTTATAGCTTCCATTCCTTTCAACATTATTAGAACCAAACTCAAAGTGATAGGGGAGAGAATTCATAGTAAATAATAAAAATTAAAAGTGAAAATAAAAAGAAATAAACAAGCAAAAGAAAATATTTACAATAACCAATAATAAGGCACACAGTTGCTACTCCCCAGCAACGGCGCCATTTTGATGAACTGAATATTGATGGTTCAGAATTTACAATAAATTCTCGTTGCAAGTATAGTTTCTAAACCAAGCAATAATCCTTTCATACAAAAACTTGTTTGTCACATAAGCAAACCCAATAAAAATAAATAACCGAAGTATTTAAACCTCGGGTCATCTCTCAAGGAGTTGCAGGGCAGTATGATTTATTATTGGTTATGAAAAAAGTAAAATTTTTGGGTTTTCGAAATAAGGAGCAGGTAATTTAAATGACGAGAAAATTAAATTAATAATTATAAAAATCTCTTGGCAGGGTATGAGAACTGGGAATTCTATCCTAGTTATCCTTATCAGGTGTGATGAGAATTGGATTTTGCTCCCACTTAGTTAACCTCTAACTATGAAGGTAAGTTAAGTGGAGGAATCAATTTGATTCCTCAGGTCCTAGTCAATTCCTAAGAAAAGACTAGAGTTATTGGAATTCAAATCAATCAGCAAATTCTAATGTTCAAACAACAGCTGAGTTTGATAACTCAAGTGTCACCAATTACTTAACCAAAGCCAAAAGGGGAAAATAAATCTGAATTGAATTGAAATCATTCATAAATAAATTAAAGCAAAATCAAATCTGAAATACCTCAAAATATATTAATTAAGAAAATCATAACATGAATGGTTCATAAGCCAAATTGAAAAGATAAATGACAATTAAAGTAATGGAATAATTAAAAGTAGAAAATAAATTAAAGGAATATTGAACATGTGATTGAAGAGATCATAGCTTAAACATAATAGAAATCCTAAATCCTAATCCTAAGAGAGAGGAGAGAGCCTCTCTCTCTAAAACTACATCTAATCCTAAAATTGTGTACTACTAAGTTGTTCTTTTGATTCTTCCATTCTCTGGCTTATATTCTGTATTTTTGGATTCAGAATTGGGCAGAAAAAGGGTCCAGAAATCGCTAGGGGCATTTTCTGCAGATTCTTGTACGTGGCGTCTGTCACGCATTCACGTGGGTCACGCGTTCGCATCATCTGGGAGTTTTCCTTGTCACGCGTACACGTCAGTCACGCGTACACGTCATTTGCGTTCTGCTCAAGGCGCGCGTTCGCGTTGTTCATGCGTACGCGTCGATGCCATTTCACGCTAGGCATGCGTTCGCGTCGTCCATGCGTTCGCGTCGCTACCTTTTCTCCAAAACTCAATTTCTTTGATTTCCTTCAATTTTTGTATGTTTCCTTTTTGTCCTTTAAGCCATTCCTGCCCTATGAGATATGAAAATACTTAACACACAAATCACGGCATCGAATGGTAATAAAGGGTAATTAAAATTAATATTTTTAAAGCACAGGAAACATGTTTTTCACATATATCATAATATAAGGAAGGAATAGTAAAACCATGCAATTTACATGAATAAGTGGGTGAAGGATTGAATAAATCATTTAAATTGAGCACAAAATACATCATAAAATATGGGTTTATCACCGCCGATGTTGCACGTGACCCACTTTAATGCAACTCGTGGCCAACAATTTCTGGTGCATTTTGGGGCCCAATCCAACTCATTTCTGATGCTATTTAACCCAAGGATTGAAGAGGGATGAGACATCTAGTTAGTTAGTGAGTTTTATTTTAGTTTTATCATACTTTAGTTAGTTTCTAGAGAGAGAAGCTCTCACTTCTCTCTAGGATTAGAATTAGGATTAGGTTTAGTTCAATAATCTAGATCTAGGTTTCAATTCATGCTTTCTTCTTCTTCTACCTCTCAATTCTATGTTGTTACATTCATGATTCCTCTATTCTTTTGTTGTAATTTCCTTTATGTTGCTTCTATATTTTGTTGTAGATCTACTCTTGTTCCTTCTATTTTCCTTTAATGCAATTTGAGGTAATTCATGTAGATCTTGTTTTCTTTAATTGTTGTTGTAGATTCTTTGCATCCAATTGTTGTTAGAATTCATTCTTGTTGTAGATTTACTATGCTTTGCTTTTGTACCTTCCAATTATTTGATGAAATGCTTGAGAAGATGTTAGAGTAGATTTTTATACTCTTGGCTTGGGAAGGTAAGTTAGGAACTCTTGAGTCACTAATGTCCAAGTAATTGATGATTGGGAGCCATTAACTCTAGATCTCACTAATTGAATTGGTGGAGAACTAGGACTTATGGACTTGGATTGGCATAGCTCATTTGACTTTCCTTTATTAGTTAGAGGATGACTTAATGGGGTTGATCCTTGCCAATTCTCATGTTGTGGTTAGTGATTATGATAGAGATTCTTGACCACCAACCCTTGCCAAGGCCTTTTTTTGTTATTTGAATTTCCTTGCCATTTACTTTCCATGTTTCTCATCTAAAACCCCAAAAATATACAACTCATAACCAATAACAAGAACACTACCCTGTAATTCCTTTGAGAGACTACCCGAGATTTGAATACTTCGGTTATTAGGATTATTAGGGGTTTGTACTTGTGACAAACACAATTTTTGTATGAAAGGATTATTGTTGGTTTAGAAACTATACTTTACAACGAGAATTTATTTGTGAATTTCTAAACCGTCAAAAATCCCATTCATCACCCATCCGAATCTAGAGTAGTCATCAACCACTACTAAACCATAATATTTTCCTCCCAAACTTTGAGTTCTAGTAGGACCAAAAAGATCAATGTGTAGTATTTCCAATGGCCTTTTGGTAGAGATTCAATCCTTGGGCTTAAAAGAGGATTTGATTTGTTTGCCCAATTGACAAGAATCACAATTGATGTCTTTGTAAAACTTTATGTTTGGAATGCCTCTAACCAATTTTTTCTTTACAAGTTTAGAAATTTGGTACATGATTTCATGTCCTAATTTTTTATACCAAAGCCATTTTTTAGATTCCATGGAAGTGAAACATGCCATATTTTGTTCTTTTAGTTCCTCTAGAGTGAGTCCATATACATTATTGCATCTTTTTGCTTCAAACAAAATAGCACCAGATTTTTCACACACAACCAAGCATTCCAATTTCTTGAAAATAACTAAGTATACTAGGTCACATAATTGGCTCATGCTTAGTAGATTGTGTTTCAACCATCAACAAGAAAAACATCATTAATAACAGAAGAGAAATTTTTACCTACTTTACTTATGACCATGATTTTTCCTTTACCATTGTCACCAAAATTCACGAAGCCTCCATCATATTTGTCAAGCTTGATGAAAAATGTAGACTTTTTGGTCATATGTCTAGAGCATCACTGTCTAAGTACTAGATGTTGTCCTTCCTCTTGGATGCTAGGCAAAACTGCATAAAACTCTTAAGCGACCTTAGGTATCCAAATCTTTTTGTATCCTTTAATTTTAAACCATCTCTTTTGGCCAAGACCATTGTAGTTACCCACTATTTTGTACACTTTATCACCTATTTATTTTTCAATTATAAAGCATTGAATAGGAAAATGTCCATCTTGATTGCATAACCGATAGAATCTTTTAGGTTGCTGTTTTCTTAGACGATTTGGGTTTTGAAATCTTGTGTCATTTGAAGTGGAAGCCACATTTTCAAATTGTGATCTTTCAAAAACAGTTTTAGATTTTTTATAAAGACCCAAACCAGCCTTTTCATAAAGAGGTCTTTAACTAGCCAACAGGTTATTTAAATTTTCAGAACTCTGAGTGAACTTGGCTAGATCTAGTTTTAGACTTTTAACCTCTTTATACAACCTTTCATTTTCTTCAAAATAATTTAAATATGAATCACTGAATGTTGTTTTCACAACTCTTAAGTTCAGCTTTAAGCCACTTGTTTTCCTCAGCAAGATTAATAGTGGTTTTGGCTTCCCTTAATTTATCTTTGAGAAAAGTATTTTCAGCCTTTAAGATGTTATTTTTAGATTCAAGTTCATGATTTTCATCTAGGAATCATCTTAATTTTTTTGTGAGATGATCAATCATGAGATGAAGATCTTCATTGGAAGGTTCAATAAATATTACCTCATCAGGTTGGCTATGGTTGGCCACGAGACAAGCTTGAGAGCTATTGTCAGAATCTTCATCTTCATCTTCATCTGAGTCATTCTCCAAATCTTCCCAGGAGGCCATAAGCCCCTTTTTCTTGTCTTTTCGGGACTTATCTTCTTTCTTTAGTTTAAGACAGTCAAACTTGTAGTGTCCTACTTCTTTACAGTTGTGGCAGATGATCTTGCTTAAATCCTTCTTTGGTCTTCTTGAACTGCTTCCCTTGCCTCTTCCTTTCAACTTCATCATTTTCCTGAATATCCTAGAAAAAAGCACAAACTCGTCATCTTAAGAATCATCACTGGATTTATCATCCAGTGACTCAGTGCATGATTTTAAAGTAACTCCCTTCTTTTTTGCATCATTTTTTAACTGAGTAATTTTAAAAACAAGTAATTTTTCTCTCAGTTCATCATAAGTCATTTGACTAATGTTACCACTCTTTCGAACATATCATCAATAGATTCTCCTTCCTTCATAGAGAACGTCTTGTATTCCATACACAGTATGTGTATTCTGGTTTGCTTCACTTGGATAGTGCCTTCGTGTGTGACTTGGAGCTTATCCAAGATCTCCTTTGCTGTTTTGCATCTTGAACTTCCACTCTAAGCTTGCTCAATTTTTGAGGTGGAAAGAACTTTGCCAAGAAGGCATTGACTAGCTTTTCCCAAGAGTTCAGGCTTTCCTTAGGTTGTGAATCCAACTATATCCTAGCTCTGTCTCTTATAGCAAAAGGGAAGAGCATAAGTCTGTAGACCTCAGGGTCAACCCCATTGGTCTTGACAGTGTCACAGATTTGCAAGAATTCAGCTAAGAACTGATGAGGATCTTCCAATGGAAGTCCATGAAACTTGCAATTCTGTTGCATTAGAGAAACTAATTGAGGCTTCAGCTCAAAGTTGTTTGCTCCAATGGCAGGGATAGAGATGCTTCTCCCATAGAAGTCAGGAGTAGGTGCAGTAAAGTCACTAACCACCTTCCTTGCATTGTTGGCATTGTTGTTGTTTTCGACTGCCATGGCTTTTTCTTGTTTGAAAATTTTTGTTAGGTCCTCTCCAGAGAGTTGTGCTTTAGCTTCTCTTAGCTTTCTCTTCAAGGTCCTTTCAGGTTCAGGATCAGCTTCAACAAGAATGCTTTTGTCCTTGCTCCTGCTCATATGAAAGAGAGAAGACGAAAGTATAGAATCCTCTATGTCACAGTATAGAGATTCTTTGAGGTGTCAGAGGAAAAGAAGAATAGAAGGAGGAGGTAGAAGGGAGAGAATTAGAACTTATAGAGAGAGGGAGTCAGAATTGCACATTGATGAAGAGTGCTAGTCCCTTAAATAGAAGAAGGTGAGAATGGGGAAAAGAATTTTCGAAATTAAATTTTGAAAGATTTTGAAATAATTAAAAAAAATTTTGAAAACAATTGATTGATGATTTTTGAAAATTAAAATTAAGAAAGTAGTTAAGTGATTTTGAAAAAGATTTTGAAATCAGAAATAAAAAAAAAAGATATGATTGAAAATTATTTTGAAAAAGATGTGGTTGAAAATATATGATTGAGAAAATATGGTTTTAAAAAGATATGATTGACAAACAATTAAAAAGATTTGATTTTTTAAAATTAATGCCTTGGCTAACAAGAAATTTGAAGGATATGATTCTAACATTCAATTATTGAACCTTTCTTAACAAGGAAGAAATTTTTGAATAACATCTCTAATTGTTAGTAAGGATTTTCGAAAATAGTAAAAAATGGAAAGAAATTGATTTTGAAAAGATATGATTGAAAAAGATATGATTTGAAAAAGATTTGATTTTGAAAAATTATGAAAATTTAAAAAAAAATTGAATTAAAATTAAAATCTTCCCTCTTGTGCCATCCTGGCGTTAAACGCCCAGAATGGTATCCATTCTGGGGTTTAACGCCCAAAATACTACCCTTTTGGGCGTTTAACGCCCAGCCAGGTACCCTGGCTGGCATTTAAACTCCAGTTTTCCTTCCTCACTGGGCGTTTTGAACGCCCAGCTTTTTCTGTTTAATTCCTCTGCTGCATGTTCTGAATCTTCAATTCTCTGTATTATTGACTTGAAAAGACATAATTTTGAATTTTTTTTTTAAATTTTAATGATGAAAAACAATCAAATGAAACTAATCATGGAAAACTAAGATCAAACAAACAATGCATGCAAGACACCAAACTTAGAAATTTTCGTATTAGAGACACTAACAAATTGAAAATGCATATGAAAAACAACAAAACACACAATCAAGAGAATTTAAAGATCAGAGCATGGAAATCATCAATAATAACTTGAAGATTAATGAAGAACATAATGCATATATTCGAAAATTACAAGGAATAAAATATGCAGGACACCAAACTTAAAAATTGACACTAGACTTAAACAAGAAATATAAATTATTTTTGGTTTTTATGATTTTATTAAATTTTTTTTGTAATTTTTCGAAAATTATTTGGAAAAGAAAATAAAGATTTCAAAATTCTTAATAAGAATTTCTAGGAATCATGCAATGTTAGTCTAAAGCTTCAGTCTAAAAAGATTAGACATGGCTAGCCAAGTTTCAGCAGGACATTACATACAACAGCTAAATTGATGAGAATCAATCAGCTTTTGTGATGATAAAAACATCATCTGAAACTCTAGAATTCATTTTTAAAAATTCTGAAGAATAAAAATAAAATAAAGTTACCTAATCTAAGTGACAAGATGAACCGTCAGTTATCCAAACTCGAACAATCCCCGGCAACGGCGCCAAGAACTTGGTGCACGAAATTGTGATCATCAATGGCACCAACAACTTGGTACGCACAATTGTAATCTCAACTCTTTTTCACAATTTCACACAGCTAACCAGCAAGTGTACTAGGTCGTCCAAGTAATAAACCTTACCTGAGTAAGGGTCGATCCCACGGAGATTGTTGACTTGAAGCAAGCTATGGTCATCTTGTAAATCTCAGTCAGGCGAATTCAAATAGTTATAGAGGATTGATAATTAAAAGATGAATAAAATATAAAATAAGATAGAGATACTTATGTAATTCATTGGTGAGAATTTCAGATAAGCGTATGAAGATGCTTTGCTCCTCCTGAACTTCTGCTTTCCTATTGTCTTCATCCAATCATTCATACTCCTTTCCATGGCAAGCTATATGTTGGGTTTCACCGTTGTCAATGGCTACCTCCCATTCTCTCAGTGAAAATGGTCCAAATGCGCTATCACCGCACGGCTAATCATCTATCGGTTCTCGATCATGTTGGAATAGGATCCATTGATCCTTTTGCGTCTGTCACTACGCCCAAGACTCGCGAGTTTGAAGTTCATCACAGCCATCCCTTTCCAGATCCTACTCGGAATATCACAGACAAGGTTTAGACTTTTCGGATCTCAGGAATGGCCGCCAATAATTCTAGCCTATACCACGAAGGTTCTAATCTTAGATTAGAAACCCAAGAGATATACATTCAAGCTTGTTTGCATGTAGAACGGAAGTGGTTGTCAGGCACGCGTTCATAGGTGAGAATGGTGATGAGTGTCACATAATCATCACATTCATCATGTTCTTGGGTGCGAATGAATATCTTAGAACAAGAATAAGCGTGAATTGAATAGAAAAATAATAGTACTTTGCATTGATTCATGAGGAACAGCAGAGCTCCACACCTTAATCTATGGTGTGTAGAAACTCCACCATTGAAAATACATAAGAACAAGGTCTAGACATGGCCGTGAGGCCAGCCCCCAAAACGTGATCAAGAAATCAAAAGATGAACTAAAGATTCCAAGATACCAAGATGAAAACACAATAGCAAAAGGTCCTATTTATAGAGAACCAGTAGCCTAGGGTTTACAGAAATAAGTAAATGATGTAGAAATCCACTTCCGGGCCCACTTGGTGTGTGCTTGGACTGAGAATTGAAGCTTTCACGTGTAGAGACTTTTCTTGGAGTTAAACACCAGCTTTTGTGCTAGTTTGGGCGTTTAACTCCAGCTTTTATGCCAGTTCTGGTGTTTTGACGCCAGAATTTTTATGCTGACTTGAAATACCAATTTGGGCCATCAAATCTCGGGCAAAGTATGGACTATTATATATTTCTGGAAAGCCCAGAATGTCTACTTTCCAACGCAATTGAGAGCGCACCAATTGGGTTTCTTTAGCTCCAGAAATTCCACTTTGAGTGCAGGGAGGTCAGAATCCAACAGCATCTGCAGTCCTTTTTCAGCCTCTGAATCAGATTTTTGCTCAGGTCCCTCAGTTTCAGCCAAAAAATACCTGAAATCACAGAAAAATACACAAACTCATAGTAAAGTCCAGAAATATAATTTTTAATTAAAAACTAACAAAAATATAATAAAAACTAACTAAAACATACTAAAAACTACCTAAAAACAGTGCCAAAAAGTGTATAAATTATCCGTTCATCACCTCTTCAACTTGAATCCCTTGAGTTTCTTCTTCTTGTTCTTCAAGATGGCTTGTTTCAAGCACTTCTTCCACCAAAGTTTCTATCATCTCCACCCTCATATGGTTCTCTTTCTCAGGGGGGTATTGTATTGCCTTGAAGACATTGATGACCATTTGCTCATTATGTACCCTGGGAACCATTTCACCTTGCTCTACATCAATGATGGCTCTTGCTGTGGATAGAAAAGGTCTTTCTAGGATAATTGAGTTATTTTCCTCCTTTTCCATATCTAGGATCACAAAGTTCGCAGGGAAAATGAACTCTCCCACTTTCACCAATAAATTTTCTACCACTCCATTAGGTGTCTTAAGAGACCTATCAGCAAGCTGTATTGACATTCTTGTGGGATTCACTTTCTCTATGAGTAACTTTTTCATTATGGATAGGGGCATAAGATTTATGTTGGCACCCAGGACACAGAGAGCTCTCTCTATTGTCATGTTCCCAATGGTACATGATATGAGGAAACTCCCTGGATCCTTGAGTTTGGGTGGCAAACTTTTTTGGATCACAACACTGCATTCCTGGGTGAGGATCATAGTTTTTTCTCCTTCTAGCTCCGCTTTTTGGTGATGAGTTCTTTGAAAAACTTTGCATAAAGTGGAATTTGTTCCAAGGCTTTAGCTAGTGGAATGTTGATCTCCAATTTTCGAAAAATCTCCAAGAACTTAGGGAATTATTGATCCTTTATCTCCTTGTGCAATCTCTGAGGGTAGGATAGTTGAGGAACATATGACTTCACTTCCTCTTTTTTCTCTTGTGTTTGTGACTCTGAGACTTGCTTGCCTTGGCTTGGAGCTTGTGGCTCCTTGTCTTTCTTGTGATCCACCTTATCATTTTCCTCAATCTCTGTCTCTTCCTTGCTGGTATCCTTGTTGTTCTTTCCCAATGTTTTACTACTCCTTAGCTATATAGCCTTGCATTCCTCCTTTGGATTAGGGATGGTGCCACTTGGAAAGGCATTAATTAGCCTCTCAGCAGGTTGCTTAGATAGTTGCCCTATTTGTCTTTCAAGGTTTCTCATTGATGCTTCATAGTTCTTGCTTGCCATCTCTTGGTTCTTCATGAGCTTTTCCATCATCATCTCTAGATTAGAGATTCTTTGAGACTCTTGATGTGGCTAGGATTGTGTATGGGATATTGGTTGTTGATGGAAGTTGGTTGGGTTATTTGAAGAGTTATTTTGTGGGTAGAATGTGGATGTAGAAAAGTTATTTTATGGTGTTCTGTATGGATTGTTGTTAGTGGGATGATGGTTTTGGTTGTTTGTGTTACAAAAGTTATTGGGATTGGAGTTCTTTTGCCATTGGTTCTGATTGTCTTCCCACCTCAAGTTAGGATGGTTCCTCCATGAGGAATTGTATGTGTCCCCATGGAAATCATTATGGGAAGAGCTTGTGTTGTGCATATATTAGACTTGCTCAGGCTGCTGCTCATTGTTGTATCCCTCAAGCTTTCTTCATTTTGACCCCATGCATTTGAAGCTTGGCTTGTTGTGCTGATTGCAGTTAATTGAAGTCCATCGATCCTTTTTGCCATCATTTCCAACTGCTGCTGGATTTGCTGGTGCATTAGCTTGTTCTGGGCTAGGATAGCATCCACACCCTTAAGCTCATATACACCTCTCTTTGGAGTTGCTTGTCTCTTCGAGGAGTAGAAGTACTGGTTGTTAGCCTCCTTCATATCAATGAGATCATGTGCCTCCTCTGAAGTTTTCATCATTTGAAGTGATCCTCCTAAAGAATAATCCAATGCCTTTCTTGCTTTCATAGAGAGACCTTCATAGAAATTCTAAAGCTTCACCCATTCACTAAACATATTCGAAGGACATCTCCTTATCAGTGCTTTATACCTCTCCCAAGTTTCATACAATGGTTCTCCCTCTAATTGTCTGAAGGTTTGCACCTCAGTCTTGAGTTTGATAATTCTTTGAAGGGGGTAGAACTTGGCAAAGAATTTGTTAACCAAGGCATCCCAATTTGTGATTCTCTCCTTTGGGAAGGTTTCTAACCACTGAGTTGCTTTGTCCCTTAGAGAGAAGGAAAATAGCAGTAGCTTATAGATTTTTGGGTGTACTTCATTAGTCTTGACAGTGTCACATATCCTTAGGAAAACGGATAGGTGTTGATTAGGGTCCTCCAAAGCACCTCCTCCATACTGACAGTTATTCTGGACCGAAGTAATGAGCTGAGGTTTAAGCTCAAAATTGTTGACATGTACATTAGGAGTGAGTATACTACTCCCACAGTTCCTAGGATCAGGAATAGTATAGGAGGCTAGCACCCTCTTGGCAGGTTGGGCATTGTTGTTAGCCACCCCTTCCCCATGTACCTTATCCTCCATGACTTGATCCAAGTCCTCTTCTGAATCCTCTTCACCAACAAATCTTTTCCCTCTGGCTTCTCTTCTTAGTCTTAGAAGAGTTCTCTCTGGCTCAGAATCAAAGGAAGTTGATGTTGCCTTTCTCCCTCTTGGCATACACAACACAAAGAAAAACCAAATGAAAAGTGAACACTCTATTGCTAGAGTGTGTGTTATAGTTAGTTGACACAAAGTGTCAAGCAGTTAGTATGCTTAATCTAGACTATCACCCACTTAATCATTGTTAATCTGAATCAATCCTGGCAACGGCGGCAAAAACTTGATGAATAGAAATTTTCACAACACAAATTCCTTCGACAAGTGTACTGAATTGCCAAGTAATAACTCACTGTTGAGTGAAGTCGATCCCACAGGGATTGATGGATTAAGCAACTTTAGTTAGGTGATTTATCTAGTCAAGCTAATATTTGATGATTTTGGTGTAATTGAACGAACATAATGTAATTGACAAAGAAAATAACTATACTGAATTTAATTTGCTGAAGATTAAAGAGCTGAAAGTAAATTGTGAAAGATAAATGGCGGAAACTTAGATGACCAGAAAATAAAGAGCTGAAACTTAAATGGCAAGAAAGTAAAAGCAAGAATGTAAATGGCTATGAAAAGTAAATTGCATGAATCATAAATGGGTTCGGGGCACTGGGAATCAAAGAAAACAAGAAATTCAAAGTAATTAAGTGAAAGAAAGATAACGGGTATGATTCATTAGGGATTGGAGATATCATAATCCGTCATGAATCAATGAGTCTCAACTTTATTCTCAATCATATGAAGTAGATCTATGGCGGATTGTAATAATTGAATCCTAATTACTTGGCGACTCAATTTCTCTTGACACAATCAATTGCCAATTCCTTGATCTAATTGTTCATGAGAAGAGGTTAAGTTCAATTCTCTAATCTATAAGCCACACAAGCTCTCAGGATCTCTATTCAAACCAAGAATTTATTGGTCAAAAGATTTGTGAGGGAAAGAGCTTCAAACTGAATTCTATGATCCTTCTTCCAAGGCTCACATAGAGAATCAAGTAGATCTAAATCCCCTTTTGGTAGTGAATAGATCTATTAAACACAGAAGTTTTCCCTTAGCTACAACAAGTGGATTGAGAAGAAGAAGAATTTCATTAATTCATTTAAATTACAATAGAGCTCTTCCCCCTAATGATTGGGGTTTAGTTAATCATCGCTCTAAGAATAATTGCAGGAAATTGAAAATGCATGAAAATAAACTAAAACTTAATACAAGCAAATGTAAAGTTGCAGAATGTAAAAGTGTATAAAACTAAGAATCCTCAGCTAAGCTCTAGAGTACGTCCTCTTTTCTAAGTTCAAAACTTCTCCTATATATACTATTCTCTGATCTTCAAATGAGTCTTCAAGTACTTGGATGTGGGCCCTTGGCCTTAATTGAAGCAAGTTAAGAGTTATTCAAGCCCTTTCTGACGTTAACGCTGGCGTTAGCTCACTAACGCTTTCATACTTGCATGAGTGCCCCTGGAACTGGCGTTGGTACTGGCGTTAACAGCATTGCTAATGCCATAATTCTCTTTCAAGCTGGCGTTAATGCTGGTGTTAACATACTAACGTTGCCATTAACGCTGCCTTATTGCTACTAGCGTTAACACACTAACATTGCCATTAACGCTCTTCTTGTTATGCGTACACATTCTGTCATGTGCATGCGCATCCTTGTGAGTTTTTCCACTTGTGTGTACGCACACTGCTTTGTGCGTACGCACATTGACAAATTTTCCTCTGGTGCGTACGCACACTAGACAATTCATCCAGCCCCCAACTTGTGCATTGATCGAAGACGTTAGTGTGCTAACGTTGGTGGCATTAGCACACTAACGTTGGCACCTTCTTCCTTGTGAAATAGCGTTGGTGAGCTAACTTTGGCCACTAACACTCCCTTCTTCCTTGACCAACGTTGGAACTGGCGTTAGTGAGCTAACTTTGCCACTAACACCAGCTTCTTCTTCTTCTTCGAGCACGTTAGCACTAGCGTTAGTGGGCTAACTTGGCCACTAACGCCAGCACCTCTTCATTGGCAACGTTGGCACTGGCGTTAGTGGGCTAACTTTGCCACTAACGCCAGCTTCTTCCATGTAGAACACGTTAGCACTGACGTTAGTAGGCTAACTTGGCCACTAACGCCAGCACCTCTTCATTGGCCAACGTTAACCATGGCGTTAGTGTGCTAACTTGGCCACTAACGCCACAGCTTCTCTATTTCTTCTCTGATTCTCCTTGCCTATCATCAATTAAACAAGCGCATAAAAGCTTTGCTATAATCACATGATATTGCACCATTCAATGCATCAAGTAGTTCTTGCATAAATCTCATAAAAATAATTATAATTCACTAATGTTTGATGAATCAAGGCATCATAGATAACTCCAAATGCATGCTTATTGATGAAGATAATGCATGAAACTAACCTAAAATATACTAAAAATAGCTTGTGAAACTAGCCAAGATGCCTAGGCATCAGCGGTCTCGCGCCAAACGGCATCGGGATCGACGACTAAAGCTGTAGAGCCATCGGTGACGTCCTCCCCACTTTGTTGAGGCTGCTGAGTCACGGCCTCTAGTCTCTGTGTGTAGGACTCTTGTGTATTAACACAAGTTATTGTGATTAGTATGGAAGATATATAGTTAATCCCTAATAATTTTATAGCAGAAGATAATCAGATATATGTTTACTCACATAATGGTCTCAAGACCGCTGATCAGTAGGTCTCTCTTTGTTCTCTTTTAGCGTGTGGGTGATAAGCAGTTGTATGATTCTTTCTCTTTTAAAGTTTTAGTTTGATTGTTCTGTTTTATTTTGATATTAGTATATGTTGAATGGTAACATTGATGGTGTGGTTATGAGTTTATCAAAAGATTGATTATACTTGGTTCATCCACTATTATGCTTAATGCGATATTTTTTTCTAACTTTGTTAATGTTGAAGTGATGAGGTGTTGTAACGGATATAAAAACTCAATTGCACTTTAAAGGGGCAAAGATTTTTGCTGCTGTCATGCAGGATTTACTTACAAAAGGAATGAAAAATGCTCAAAATGTAGGAGACGTCGATGATTTACGACTACTTTTCTTCTTCCTCTATTAATTTTATTACTTAGTCACTGAAACTTATCACTATAACTGCAGGCTATCATATATGGATGTTCAGCTGGAGGATTGACTTCGATATTGCATTGTGATTGCTTCTGAGCTCTATTGCCTGCAGGAGCTAAAGTTAAATGCCTTTCAGATATATTGGTATATTTTCATTCACACTCATTATATTTAATAAAAAAATGCACCTGACGATCTTATTATCCCTAACAATAACATCATAATAGAAAGGGAATCAATAGTAAAAATCACAGGCTAACAGCTCCTAATATATACATAGACGATATATATAATTATGAAGGTAATCGAGATCATGTAGTGCCATCCATGAGGCAGCATAAGTGTGAGATCTCACATTCAATTCCAACACTAAAATTTATTACCATTTTATTATTTAATAGTTGTCATGCAATGAGCATGCGTGGCTGATAAACCCATATTTTATGATATATTCTGTGCCTAATTTGAGTGATTTATTCAATCCTTCACCCACTTATTCATATCAATTGCATGGTTTTACTTTCCCTTCCTTATTATGTGATGTATGTGAAAAACATGTTTCCTATGCTTTAAAAGTAATTATTTTAATTACCCTTTATTACCATTCGATGCCGTGATTCGTGTGTTGAGTAGTTTCAGATCTTCTAAGGCAAGAATGACTTAAAGGATGAAAAGAAAACATACAAAAATAGAAGGAAAGCACAAAATGGAGTTTTTGAAGAAACTGGAAACGACGCGATCGCATGGACGACGCGGCCGCATGCCAGCACGAATTAACAGCGACGCGACCGCGTGCTTGACATGATCGCGCACCTTAAGCGAAACGCATATGACGCGGACGCATGACTGACGCGACCGCGCGACAAGGAAAACTCCAATTGACGCGACCGCGTGACCCACGCGGGCCGCGTGATAGAGGCCACACACCAGAAATTACAGAAAACGCTCCAAGCGATTTCTGAAGCCCTTTATGACCCAAATCCAAGTCCAGAAGGCACAGATCAGAGGTTATGAAGTGGGGAAATGCATCCATTCAGAAGGGAGTCTCCAATTAGTCAGCATTGATGAATTAGATGTAGTTTTGAGGGAGGTTCTCTCCTCTCTCTTTAGGATTAGGATTTAGATTTAGGATTTTATGCGCTTTCAAGATTATCTCTTTACCAGGTTCAATATTCCTTTTTATTATTTTCTCAATTTAATTTATGAATTCTTCTATGTTACAGATTACTCTTTGAATTAATGTTATTTGAGGTATTTCAGTCTACAATTGCTTTCTTTTAATTATGTTACTTTTATCCCCAATCTGAAGACATTTTTATTCCAGTAGATTTACTTTTCCCCTTTTGATCTTGGTTAAGAAATCAGTAACTCAAGAGTTATCAAACTCAACATGATTGATAATCGTTATCTTTGCTAATTGAATTGAACTTCAATAATCCTAATCTTTCCTTAGGGATTAACTAGGATTTGAGGATCTAACTAATTAGTCACTTGACTTTTCTTTACTTTAAGTAAAGACTAACTGAGTGGAATTAAGATTCAATCTTCATCATCATTGATTAGGATAACTAGGATAGGACTTCTAATTTCTCATACCTTGCCAAAAGTTTATTTTATAGTTATTTATTTACTTTACAGTCTTTTACTTATTTCAATTGCAATTTAAATTACTTGCTCCTCATCTTCAAAACTCGGATTTACAATCTCCATAACCGATAATAAGAACATACTTCCCTGCAGTTCCTTGAGAAGACGACCCGAGGTTTAAATACTTCGGTTATCAATCTATTTAGGGGTTTGTTACTTGTGACAACCAAAATGTTTGTACGAAGGGATTTCTGTTGGTTTAGAAACTATACCTACAACGCGACTGTTTTTATAAAATTCTTTACTGGCAAAAATCCTAACGTCAAAATGGCGCCGTTGCCAGGGAGCTGCAATTGTGTGCCTTATTATTGGTTATTGTAAATATTTTACTTTTACTTGTTTATTTTTCTTTATTTTCCCTTTTTATTTCCATTAGCTACTATGAATTCTCACCCCTCTCGCTTCGAGTTTGGTTCTAATATTGTTGAAAGGAGTGAAAATTATAACAGGAACATGCATCAAGGTCAGAGCAATCAAAGATGGATGGAGCCAAGAGGATCTGATCAACCCTTTAGGCAACAACACCCTCCAAGATATCATGGACAAAGACCATTCTACAATGCATACCAAGCAAATAGACATGGTGGACAACCTTGTAGTTACCAACAAGTCCCACCCTGTGCTTATAGGCCATCCTCTCAACATAACTTCGAACCACCACACTCACAAGCTTCTTTTCACCATTCGCCACCATACGATCCTCATTTACCCCGATTCCAATCCAGTTACTCCCAAACACCACCACCTCCCAATGTACCACGTCCAAATCCAGCACCCCGAGAATCAGAGGTTCGCCTCAAGGAAACAGTAGATCAACTTCAAACAACCCTTTTATCAACTGGAGCAAGCAATAAGTCAATTATCTTCTAGATGTTCGAACATTCAAGGACCCCCCACAACTCCGTGTGGACAATCTAATGATGAGCGTAGCATGAAGGAGATACTAGAAACTCCAGTGGACAGAACAGAGCATGACTTCGTACTGGAACAAGTAGAGGAAACTGTCATTACACAAGAAGAAGAGTTGGTTGAAGACCTAGGAGACGCTGAGCCTCCATGGGAATCCAGAGTTGTGGAGAATTCTGTCAAGGACGTTACAATTAATGCTAAGGAGGATAGTACACAGCCCCCAAGGCAAGTCTCTTATGAAGAACTGGACGGAATAATCCAAGAAGCAAGTTTCCTTGATGATGATAATCTCAAGTCAAGTTCTCCTAGTAATGAACTTGCACCAGCAAGTAAATTCTCTGAGATCGAAGAATCTTCCCCAAGTGAATACGAAGACGATGCGGAGGTAGATTTCTCTCAACCTCCCGTTTATGACTTAAGTGACGAGGAAGACATAGAAGGCTTTGATCAGGACATGGATGCAATTGAAGAAGTCTGCAAGGAAGTGAAAAAATTCACAAAAGAGCACAAGGGAGTAGAACTTATCGAACCACTAGAAACACCTATCCCAAGGTCATTACCACCTAATACAAGCTTTAAGTGGGTACAATCCTTAACCTTTATCTTTACTTTTCCGCTTGAATATGGTTTGCTTGAAACAGTTGGCCAGCTTAGAGCTCTCTGCGGCTTTAAGTGTAAGAGGGAAATGGCTCGTGCTCAGAGCTGGTGCACAAGGTTCAATAAGGTTCCACGCTTCAACTTGAAGTGTGCGGATTGGCATCATGATCTATCGAATGGATCTCGGAAAACGTTTGGTCACCTTGGTGAAAATCTACTTTCTAAACCGCCCGGATGGAAAAATATAGATCAAGATGAAGGCGGATCTAAAAGCAAGGTTTGGGATCTTAGAATCTATTCTGACATTCGTCACCCCGGGAGCCTAAGAATATGTTTGAAGCTGCTCAGAAGCTTCACATGCCTAGTTTGGGACCCCGGAGGCTATTGGCATTCCAAATGTTGGTGGAGATTTCTGGATGAATTTAAGCATAAGCCACCATAACAGGAAGCTCATCCAATGTCCAACTTAAGGACTTTAACTAAAAGTGCTAGTGGGAGACAACCCACCATGGTATGATCGTTCCTTTTTTTTCATTTTTTTATTTAGTTTTACTTGTTTTCAAGTTTTATTTTATTTTATTATATTGAACCTGGAGTTTTGCATAGCATTCATATTAAGCATTGCATTCTGCATATTGCATAAAAAAAAAGGGTGCGCGACGCAACCGCATCATTCATGCGATCGCGTCAAGTTGCGAAAACACTCCCCACGCGTCCGCGTGATCTGGAGATCGGCGTAAATCCCCAACGTCCAGAGAGTTAGGCTGAAATCGTGCGGCCATTGTGCGTTTAGCACAAAACGCCCACGCGATCGCATCCCTGACGCGATCGCGTCATTTGCACAAAACCAATTCCACGCGATCGCATGAGCAACGCGATCGCGTCGCATGGATTGCACCACCACCCCAGAGGAGACAAAGAGTTGCGCTGAAACGACGCTGGAATTGTGCGTTTAGCACAATTTCCAACGACGCGGTTGCATGCCTCACGCGACCGCGTCATTCATACTTTACCCATTCCACGCGATCGCGCCACCCACGCGATCACGTGGATTCAAATTAATAACCCCCTGCTTTTATCAAACCAATTCATGAATTCCAGGGCAAGCTTTCTTATTCTTTTTGATTTCCTGGTTCTTAATTTGCATTTTTGATGTTTAAATTCCAATTTTTGCTATTTCTATATCTATCTGAATCATCATCAACCTAATTTCCTTGGTTGGATATAAATTACCTATAGCTTCTAATTGTGAATGCTTGTTACTTGGAATATGATCATTATGCCACTTACTTTAACCCACTTTTTACTAACTCACTAATTTTTACTTCCTCAACTCTTTTTCAATTCTAACCAAACCTAACCTTTCAAAACGTCTCTTCTGGTTTTTCACTTTCTTTTAACATTCTAACCAAGGCATGATGATACTTTTTCTAATTAACTTGAATTGAAGTACATTTTGGATTGTGACATTTTTCTTCTCAGTATTCTAACTCTTATACAATCCTTAATGCAAAGTTACTTGACTCAATTTCCTCTTCTATTGCTCCTTTGCCATTATATGCTTCTTTCGATTATTTGCCTATTTGCTTTCCTATTTTTATTATATCCTGATTTTCTGTTTTTTAGGATGTCTGACACCCAAAGAAAAGGAAAAGAAAAGGCAATAACTGGCAAACGAAAAAGAAGAGAAGGCTGACCAACTACTGGACCTCATGCATGATGACTCCTGGCGGGAGAAACACTTTACCCTGCAGGAGAAGGCTGACCAACTACTCTCTGCTACTGATCCCATTAAATTTGCAAACCGATACTGCGAGCTGAAGTATCCGGTGTTTGCAAACTCCAAGAACCTGTACCTGGAAAGGACTCTGAAGATCCCAGAAGAACTCCAGCAATACACCTCTGATCAGATCAAACAAAGAGGCTGGTTCTTCCTGGAGAGAAACCTGACTGAGGTTAATACATCTTGGGTAAGGGAATTCTACTGCAATTACTTCAAAACTTCCCTAGATGCAGTGAACCTAAGAGGGAAGCAGATTCTGGTTACTGAAGAGGCTATAGGGGATGTTCTGAAGCTTCTGCCTAAATCCGATCAGCCAGATGGATATCAAAAGGCTGAGGTGGACATGCGCTTCATGAAATTTGACTGGGATGCAGTCAAGGCCAGGATAGCCCCTGACCCTACTGTCCTATGGGTCATGGGTCAGAACACCACCATGTCTAAGGGAATCAAGCGGGCATACTTGAACAATGAGGCTCAGCTATGGCATCAGATCCTAAGCAACTTTATTATGCTGAGTACTCACGAGACGGAGCTACCCGCCGCTATGATCACCCACCTATGGTGTGTGATGGAGGGTAAGGACCTGTACCTGCCACGCTTTATCTGGTACTATATGGCCAGGGTCCACGTCCGCGACACTCTCCCCTTTCCTTATCTGATTACACAGCTAGGCCGTCGAACTGACGTGCCCTGGGAGGATGCTGATGAGAAGCCACCTGCTGCAGAATGCAAGAAAATTATCCCTCACAGCAGGAACTTTCTGGCTTTGGGCTACAGACCTCCATTCCTCACTCCTACTGATGAGACAGCCACACCATCTGCCGGCCCCTCTTCCTCCACAGCTACCCCTGCTACCACCACTGCACCTCCACCTGCCTCAGAGCCCGTCTATCACCTAGTTCACCGCCTGTTTCGATAGCTCGACCAGATGGAGCGCCGCAACCGGCGCCGATATGAGAGAGCTGAGCATCGCAGCAAGCGACGCTATGAGCACCTGAAGCTGATGATACGATCTGGCGATATTCCCTCCGAGCCCGACACACCATCAGAGCCTTCTGAGGAGGAGGCGGATGATCATGAGGCAGAGACCCATCCATAGAGTGAGGCTGCGCAGGCAGGCACAAAGCAAGCTGCATCACATCAAGAGGCTCTGCCTCAGATTCAGGCTGCAGACCCAGAGATCCCTATCCAGTCAGCACCTCCTCTACAGTAGGCAGATCCCCAGACCACCACCATAGAGACTCCAGCTATCCACCCTTCCAGTGATGACACCCCTTCACACCCTGCTTGAGTGAGCATCAGGGACGATGCTTCATTTTAAGTGTGGGGAGGTCGCCATCTCTGGCGTATTTTTTGGTGAACCACTACAGACTCTTTTATTTTATTTTGCTACTTTTTCTGTATTTTCCTCTTTTATTTTTATTTTTATTTTCTCAGTACTTATACACTGCTATTTTCATGTATTTTGACTCTATTTCTGCATGTTGCACCTTAGTTCATATTTAGCTATTTAGTTTAGTTGTAATTCTAACTTATTAGTTATAGAAATTGTGGATTAATTAGTATAGTTTACCCTTTTTTTAGCATAAAATAGCTTAGTTTTATTGAAAATATAAAAAGAAAGTAAACTAGAGACTTGAACATAATAGAAACAACCCACACCTTGTATATATAGCATTCCATGTTAGTTAGTTAACAACATTTCATCAAGGAGAAACACAAACTTTAAAGCCACTCAAAATAAATTTTACATTGAGAATAATGGGAACTCTTGATTTTTACTTGCATGACATATATAACTGATATATGATTTCTGAGTTAGAGAACATACAGCCTGTGAGTTTTGAGCTTAATTGTATGGTTACATTCAAACCATAATTTTTATTCCTGTGTGTTCCGCCCTTCTTATTTATTCTGGTGTTCTTTACTTTGTTTTAAATCTATATGTCCGATTATAGAATAGAAATACATACCAAGAGAGTGATTGAGGCCATTGTTTAATTTTAGCTCACTTATCCCAAATTAGCCTACCTTTTACATCACCCTTGTTAGCCCCCTTGAGCCTTTAAACCCCCTCTCATTCTATAAACCATAATACTTACCTTAAGCAGAAAAACAAAATAAAAATCCCAAGTTGAATCCTTGGTTAGCTTAAGATAGGAAGTGTGTAATTGTTTAAGTGTGGGAAACATATTAGGAACATGGATGATAAAAACAAAGGGTAGAAAGTTGAAAAGAATAAAATAATTCAAAATAAAAATTTTTGGAAAGCATGCTCATGGGAAATCAAAATAATTGAATTACCATGTGTATTAATATATATATATATATATATATATATATATATATATATATATATATTTCAGTATTTAAATAAAGGGGATACAAAAGAATTCCCCACATGCAAAATAAAGCAATGCACATGGGACAAGATAAAAATTAAAATATGAGCATGTATCAAAAGTGGGAAAAATATGGAAAAATAGGTAAAGAAGCTTTACTTTACAAAGTTATGTATGTTAGGTGAGATCTTAGACTAATCAAGGATTCGCTTAATTAGCTCACTTAGCCTTATACATATACTCTTGCCTTTACCTTGGCCCCATTACAACCTTAATTAAAGACCTCATGATTTTTGGTATGTCTATATCCTGTAATTGTTGATTAGTTAGATGAAGAACAAAGTTATAGAAAGTAAGGATAAAAAGAAGAATAGAGTGATTAACCCAATAAACACTGAGTGACCAGAGAGTAAACACAAAATCCAGTGAGGGTTCAATAGCTCATTAACATATATCTCTCCTTGCATTATTAATTGTCTTGCAAGTTTATAAAATGTTTTTCTCTCCCATCTCAATTGTAAAAGTGCTTTATCATTATCTAAGGTCTGGCTATATATATGATTCCTTGAGAAATGTGAATTAATTCAACTACATGTGAGCTTTATATACAAGTGAATAAAAATAATTAGAATTGTATGATGCATTTAGGTAGTTACATTTAGAATAGATTGCATTGCATGAGATTCCACCACTTCAACCTTACCTTACTCTTTATCTTGGATTTAGCATGAGGACATGCTATTGTTTAAGTGTGGAAAAGTTGATAAACCCATATTTTATGATATATTCTGTGCCTAAATTTGAGTGATTTATTCAATCCTTCACCCACTTATTCATATCAATTGCATGGTTTTACTTTCCCTTCCTTATTATGTGATGTATGTGAAAAACATGTTTCCTATGTTTTAAAAGTAATTATTTTAATTACCCTTTATTACCATTCGATGCCGTGATTCATGTGTTGAGTAGTTTCAGATCTTCTAAGGCAGGAATGACTTAAAGGATGAAAAGGAGACATACAAAAATGGAAGGAAAGCAAAAAACGAAGTTTTTGAAGAAACTGGCAACAACGCGATTGCATGGACGACGCGGCCGCATGCCAGCGCGAATTAACAGTGATGCGACTGCGTGCTTGACGCAATCACGCGACTAGGAAAACTCCAATTGATGCGACCGCGTGACCCACGCGGCCGCGTGATAGAGGCCACGCACCAGAAATTACATAAAACGCTCCCAGCGATTTCTGAAGCCCTTTTTCGCCCAAATCCAAGTCCAGAAGGCACAGATCAGAGGTTATGAAGAGGGAGAATGCATCCATTCAGAAGGGAGTCTCCAATTAGTCAGCATTGATGAATTAGATGTAGTTTTGAGGGAGGTTCTCTCCTCTCTCTCTTTAGGATTAGGATTTAGATTTAGGATTTTATGCGCTTTCAAGATTATCTCTTTACCAGGTTCAATATTCCTTTTTATTATTTTCTCAATTTAATTTATGAATTCTTCTATGTTACAGATTACTCTTTGAATTAATGTTATTTGAGGTATTTCAGTCTACAATTGCTTTCTTTTAATTATGTTACTTTTATCCCCAATCTGAAGACATTTTTATTCCAGTAGATTTACTTTTCCCCTTTTGGTCTTGGTTAAGAAATCAGTAACTCAGGAGTTATCAAACTCAACATGATTGATAATCGTTATCTTTGCTAATTGAATTGAACTTCAATAATCCCAATCTTTCCTTAGGGATTAACTAGGATTTGAGGATCTAACTAATTAGTCACTTGACTTTTCTTTACTTTAAGTAAAGACTAACTGAGTGGAATTAAGATTCAATCCTCATCATCATTGATAAGGATAACTAGGATAGGACTTCTAATTTCTCATACCTTGCCAAAAGTTTATTTTATAGTTATTTATTTACTTTACAGTCTTTTACTTATTTCAATTGCAATTTAAATTACTTGCTCCTCATCTTCAAAACCCATATTTACAATCTCCATAACCGATAATAAGAACATACTTCCCTGAAATTCCTTGAGAAGACAACCCGATATTTAAATACTTTGGTTATCAATCTATTTAGGGGTTTGTTACTTGTAACAACCAAAACGTTTGTACGAAGGGATTTCTGTTGGTTTAGAAACTATACCTACAACACGACTGTTTTTATAAAATTCTTTACTGGCAAAAATCTTAACGTCAGTGGCTAATTCTTCTTTGAAGAGGCAATGTCTATGTGGCCATTATCTGAACAAGCAAGCATATTCCCTGCACAACAAGATAAGGGTACACTATATATTGTCTAGTAATTAAGTAGTAACAATGCTAATTAAGGTATTATCAACTTAAATTAGATAATCCATTTCACCTTGCCCACCCTCCCTAACTCAAATATCTATGATTAAGAATCACATTCTTTAATAATTAGTCTGTTGCCAACCAGAAGAAAAATCCACAAAAATGCAATAAAAAAGTTTTAAGGGGAAACTAAATTATAGGGCCAATGAAAATTGAATAAATTAATTCTTGTTTTTGATATTTATATTAATTATAATATTTTATTTCCTTGTCTTGCCTTGGTATAACAGGCTATGTTTTTTAATGTTGTTGGTGGATGGACACTTGCAGAGACTGCTGGGAATCTTTTAATAACAGCTGCAATTTGTAGCAGGTTTATTTTCTATGTTGTTTTGAAATGATGTTAAATTTATTGGACTAACAATGCTTATGAAAAATGAGGTTCAAAGATGCTGCTATGAACCATTTCATGCTCTTGTTTAGATAAATAATTCTTATAGCTCATGTTGAATAAGTGAACTGGACTGTTGTAGCTGTTCTTTCTTTTCCACTCACTACTCATTATCCATTTCCAACTTTTTTTTTCCTTTTTTCCCTCTCCAGTTATCATCACAAAATGCTATCTTCCAGTATTTATTTTTTATTGTTCAATTTTTATCATATATTTGGTAGATTAAATAGGGAGATCTTGTTTTGATGGATGTTGGATGTGAGTTACACAGTTATGTTAGTGATCTTACTCGTACCTGGCCTCCCTGTGGTAGCTTTTCTTCTTCCCAGGTTTACCTAATTGAATTGCTTTTAGTAATTTCACATAGTTATTGGACGAAACAAGTTTATTTTATTGCCATGGTGTCATTTTCTATTTCATCCTTGGTGGTATATTTAGGAGGTTTTATTATGAAACTTTATTTACCTTCATCCTGTTTAATAAGGCCTTAAAGTTTCTTGCCACTTCAACCAAATTCATGAATGAATTGCTTAATATTTTTTTTTATCTTTTTTTTAATAAATACATAAAAAGAAACTCCATCTTCCAAATAAGGAAAGTGGGAAAGTTCATTCTTATCTTTAATTTAAGATTGAATATACATATGATTGTGCATCTATTATAACTTTAGGAAGAAAGTCAAGGGCCGCAAGGAATGAAAAGCACCTATTTTTTGTTAGTAAAATTTAGTATTAAGACTGTAAGAAGTAGGAGAGTAAAGAAAGTGAGAAAGCAGATGCCTCAAAGACTTCTTTGGTGTTTCTCTCAATACTTACTTTTCTATTTGATTACTCTTTTGTAGTCAGTGAAATTTCTTCAAGAAGACAGCATGCTAGTACCACTTTCTTATCGATTCACTTGTTTGAAATTTCAATAAGTAACCAAAAGGCTTGTCACAGGAATCCATGATAGATCAAAAGATGGCATTACGGAAGAAGTGAAGATTTATGTTGGTGAAAATATGCTGAATTAGTGAGATATGCTCTTTTTTAACTTTGTTCATGCATGTTTGGGCATTCAAGATTCTCAATATATTCTTCTCTTGCCCATGGCACAAGGGATCTCATAGGGCTCTCTCTCCTTTTTATGTTTTATTTTAATGTTTTTTTTAGAGGGAGGGGGACTAGAAAAAAATATCAAATGATACAAGGGAACCGAGGAAAAGAGATCCTCAGTGCTTATGCTTTGTGCCATGGCATCTTCCCCTCTTTATGCTAGCCAATGAAATTTAAATGTGTAGAGCTTACTTTTTGCTCCTTATTAATGTATAGTGAAATTGCTCATTTTAAATGCATTGTCCTCTTAGTCTATAGTGTGTGATATGATCTCCTCTTGTACATTTAGGAAGAACTTTATGAGCTTATATTGCGGACTATTTCATACGGCTCGTTGATGCATTATGCGAACTATCTCATAACAATTAATAGCCATTAAAGTGTGCTACTGACCTGAATATTTTCATGATAGAGATATCTGTGTTTTTTGAGTGTCTTTTTTTGTTTTCTTTAGTTGAATCTTAACTCATTGTATACTTAATTAGCTTTCTGAAGCTTTATTTATAAAACAAAAATCCACCTAAATCTGCGGCGGTTTTAAAACCGCCGCAGATTTTTTTTAAATTCACTGACCAAAATAGCGGCGATTTTGCAAGCGTCGCAAAATTAATTATCTGATTTGCGGCGGTTGTGCCAGCGGTTTTCTAAAATTTCCGCAAAATCAAATCTCCACCCCTTAATAGGTGAAGCTTGTGGAACCGCTGAAATTTTTTTCGCGGCAGTTAAAAATCGCTGCAAATCCCTAAAAAAACCGCCGTTATTCGGCGTGTCTCTTGTAGTGGCGAACGTCTCCGCCAATATCGCCTCGCGATCCAACGACTTTGACTACACATGTTGCATTGAAACAATATGATTAAGATGCTTAGTAATGATATGAAAAAGAATATAACTAAGTTATTAACATAATTAAAGTCACTTTACAAACCATCCTGGCCTTAGTCTTCACGAAGGTCGTTGAGCCGCGAGTATACTTGGACAACTTGGCCGAGGTCCTGTTAGCTCTGTTGGTCAGATGCCGATGCTGGAACTCTGCATTGGTTTCCCAATGAACAAACAGAGCCTTCTTTATTTCCGGTCGGAACCAGCTCGTCTGGTGGTCTCGCCCCTGACGAACATCATCCAGCATCTACTAGAGCCGTTGACCCATTCTATGGTCGAATATCTTCCTAATGGTAAGGTCGTGCTTAGCGTCCCACTTAAAGTGCAGCTACAATAAAGAAACTTTAAAATTAGTTAAGCAAGATAGAAAATATAAACTAGCTAAAAAAGTTTGAAAATAAAAAAACAGTAATTACTGCGCCTTTATGAAACTATTGCTCCCTGGTCTTAGCGGGGATCTTCATGTAGCTGGGCCAGGGATGGTCGTACATCAGCTTGATGACATTGGTCATCTCCTGAGTACATGCATTGTTGTTCAGCGCAAACCCAACAACCCACAAACAAGAATCAACGTAAATCCACTAAAGAGGAATCATAATCAATGAAACTTATAATAATAACCAGGCAACCAAATCAACGTAAATTCACTAAATAGGAATTAATTTTCAAGAACTTTAAGCAATAACCATAATCACTAAAACAAGAAACACTAACCAGGCAACCAAATCAATCTAAATCCACTAAATAGGAATCAATTTTCAAGAACTTTCAGCAATAAAATTAATCATAATTATTGAAACTTAAAATAATAACCAAGCAACCAAATCAACCTAAATCTACTAAAAAGGAATCAATTTTCAGAAACTTTCAGCAACAACCATAATCATTGAAACAAAAAACACTAACCAGGAAACTAAATCAACCTAAATCCAATCAATAAGAATCAATTTTCAAAAAATTTCAGCAATAAAGTTAATCATAATCATTGAAATTACACAATTTTTAAGTGATGAGCAATTGACGATCTTGATGTGTATTTCATAATAACTGTAATGTGTTTATGTTCTTTTGTGCTGAAAGGAAACAAAGAAAAGACTATATTCTTTTTGTGTGTTGGTAGACTGATGGAAGTGTTCCAAATACACAGGTTTGTTAATCTTGTGTGAATGTGATATCTAGCTTATTATCTTTGAATGGTTTTACTTTGGTGTTGAAAATCCAAAAGTGGATCCCTTATTTTCTCCAAGAAGTTACAAGCTTATGCAATTTTGTCTGTCTTTATTTTTTGCCTTTATTTTCTTTAGTTACGGTCATTGTTATATTTTGACTTGAACTTGATTATGTTGATAATGATGAGATAGTGGTGGTTGATCTGATCTATGATGCATTTTATAGGTGAATAGAATTAGGGAATTGCTAAAGAACTATAAGATAGTGGCAACTCATAGACAATCTTGATGTGAGAACTTTACCTTTTACTCTTGTGCAGTTGGTTTGATTTTTTGGTTTATGGTATGTTTCTAATTGGCCAAATTTCAGGTCCTCATTTGGGATGCTGAAAGTCAACCTAATCGTTATGTTGTCCTTGTTGATACAAATTCTCATCCAGATTTGGTATAGTTTAATGGTTATCCATTAATATTCTAAATTATCCCATCTTTAAGTGCTAAGTATAATTTGTGACACTAGTTAATAAAGGAGATTCATGTAACATCGGGATGGTCATCTTGTTTTTTTTTTTTTTGGTATTTGTTTTATTGAGATTGAGTGAGATATTGGCTAATGATGTTGAAAAATAACACCCAATTTTCCAAGTATGATGTAATGAATATTATGTTTATCTATGTTATTTTTGGCTTTCTTTTTTTCAATTCAGTGTGTTTAATGGAGTAAATTTAGAAAACAAATCTAAAGTATTCATTTTACAATAGAAAAATTTAAAAAAAAATGTTTACCTTACTAATGGATATATAGACGAAAGATCTGTCTGTATTAAGAGTTGTGAACGCTTTACAGAAAATTTGTCACAAAATTTGATGCTAGTTACAGACGAAAAATCTGTCAAAAAATCTGATGTTTTATGCAAAATAGAGGGGACGATTACCGAGAAAAAATCTGTTGGTAACAGAGACAAATCTGTCGGTAAATTACCGATGAAAAATCTGTTAGAAGATCTAACATTTATAATGAAATGGAGGGGACGATTACCGAGGAAAAATTTGTCGGTAACAGAGACAAATCTATCGGTAAATTATCGACGGAAAATTTGTTGAAAAATCTGATGTTTTTAGTGAAATAGAGGAGATGATTATTGAGAGAAAATTTGTCGGTAACGGAAAAAATTTGTCGATAAATTACCGACAGAAAAAAATCTGTTGGTAAATAATTTCTGACAAAGCTTTTACAGAGAGACAAAATCTGTCATTAATTTCGTTGGTAACTAAAAATCCGTTATAATAAGACCAAATCTATCTGTAAATCCATCTGTAATAAGCAATTTTCTAGTTGTGACAATTTATATACCACATACACAATTCAATCAACAGTTCATTCAGTTTATTCCTATCTTAAGATCTACTAGCCTAAGTTTTCACGTAATATTATACATTAACTATGAGAAACTAAAACCATACCTAGGCTGATTCCTCCCTAAGCTCGGAACACTATAAAATCCTCTCCTCCACAAGCTTCAAGCCTCTAACTCCTCACCAATTGAATTTTTCAACTTCCAAGGCTCAAATTAAGCATCCAACATCCACCAATTTGATTTTAATTCATACAATTTAATCGTACCCACTGGTATTCTTGATGAAATTCAGAGATTATCCGCTGCTAGAATTCACCTAAACCATCAAAATTATTCAATTTGTCAATACCAAAATCCCAAAATTTTGAAATTGAAGAGAAGAAATCTAGCTAAGAAAATGCATTTTTCTTACCACTTTGTTTGAATGGTTTTGAAGAGAATGCTGAGATGAACGAGTGGTCGCTGACAGCTCATCAATCGGAGTTGCGGATTGAGAGATATGATGGATTGAACTTTGGAAGTAAAAAAAGTTAAGGTTCCTTGAGCTCCCTTCTCTTCAACCTCAGCGTGCTTCCTTTGTGAATGAAGGGAAAAATGGCTGAGTTTGGTTTCTTATATATTGGTTCATGGGCCCAATTTGGGTCCGGTCCGACCGGTTCGGTCCGTTGGCCTGGTTTTAGGCCAAAATCTTTAAAATTAGTGTTAAAATTTGTATTTTAAATATTTCTACTTCTCTAAACTATAAAATTTAATTTTTCTAACTTTCTTGAATAATTATTAATTTATTAGCTAATTATTTATTAATTATCCAGAGTTTACAGCACTGTTTACCAATTTGTCTATAACAATATTGACATCACAATGAAAGAAAAGTTCAAAACTTTCACATACCATTTCACCATAATATACAGAAGAAGAAAAGCAAAACATAGGGAAAAAAGAAGCACAAGGTTAACAAGTAAACAACATACATAGAGACAAAACAAACAAAAAGAAAACCAATTTGCAACAACACCACCAAATAACAAAGCTCCAGAACATTATGATTGACGATGAGAAAATAAAAAAACAAGAATATAGCTCTAAGAACCTTGCTTCTTGTTCCAACCCCTTAACTTCTGCATGTACCCTACTGAACCCGGTTTGTGATGGGGCTTGCTGATACAGGCCCACTGGATTGCATTTTTCGATTGCAACAGTAAGATATGCAATCCAACACCAAAGGGACAACAGAAAACACATTTCAACACAGCTATTGGAAAAAGACAGCAGGATATAATGTGCTGTGTGCTCTCATCACAGAATATTCAACTCTCGACAAAAGTTGTACCAGTAAACATAACACAATTTAAACTTTTCAAAAAAATAATAAAAAAAGATAGAGAGAAATCACAGGTAGAAAACTTATGCTAAAGGCCATTAATGAATTCATATCTACTCAATAATTCAAATACATCCATGAACGACCATAATAAATAGCCTCATGTCATGTCCATTCCTTTCAATGTCACAAAAGAATATGATTAGAAATTAAACTAGTAAAGGTACAAAAAAATCTATAATTCAAGATCTTAGGCTATAAAAATGTAAAACAAAATTTAAAATATAATATAGATTATAACTCTATGATTTTTTGTTATTGATGACATCATTTAAAAGTTCAACCCATGTATTCTTATCACTGGGTCCACTAGAATACGATGAGACATGGGAAAACTGAGGATATGATGTAATTTTGGCAGTTGAAGGATAATAGTTGAAGTACGCCGTGCCATTTTGAACAGGATAAAAGGGAATGGGGAGGGCTATCCACTATAAGGTTGATAAGGATGGACCACTCTATAATGATGCATAGGATATTGTGGCAATCCTAGTTTCTTGGTTATGGCTGCACCTACAACTTCCGAAACTTCTATTCCTGGTGTGTTGGTCTTTTCTTTTAATGTTCCTTAAACTAGAGTGATCTCTTCAGTCTGAAAATAAATTAAAATTTTTAAATAATTACGATACAAAATTTAAAAAGGAAACTAGTAAGATAAACTAGAGTCAAGTATGTAAGACTTTCTCAAAGTTTTGATCTCACTCTCTTTTAATTTCAAAGTTTCACTTATGCTATTGGATTAAGACAATCTAAAGTCAAATAAGACTTTAATTTTCTTTTTTGAACACCCTAATATAAATTATTAGATATGTGATATGTTACCTTTTGTCAACCTTTTTTGCCATTTACTCTAACCTTCGATGTAGCTTTCAATTTAGATGCAAACTTCTTGCTTTCACTCCACTTGAATTTTTTGTTACAGAAAAAGAAGAAATAATATAAGCACTATGACACGTTTCTAATGACTGGTTTAGAATTTTCGAGAAATCAAAACTCAAGCTCGTCGTAATTATAGTTCCAAACTGGTAACTAGCACTATCAAAGTTTAGTTTGGTTGTTACAAGTTCAACCCAATTCAAATTAAAATAGCCGAGAGTATTACTCCCGGGTCATCTTTCCTAGGATGTGCAATTGTGTAAATCAAAGTTGGTTGAGATAATCGGGGTTGATAAGCATAAACAACAAATTAAACTAATGAAGCTAAATATGCGAGAAACTTAAATTGCAAGAAACTAAAGTAAGGATGATGGAATTATCAACTGAGCAATTATGGAGTTAACAAGGCAAGACATGAATTAAAATCAATTCTAAAAACTAATTAAACTAACTAGAGATAGGTAAAACAAAAAGTGATCAAAGAAGGTTTTTGGTTTTTAGTATAAGTGTAAAAGGCTCTCGGCTAAGGTATGGGAAAAAGGGGTCACCATCCTTGTCTAACAATCATGTAATGACAATTGTGAGGAATCAATCCCATTAAGTTTACCTCTATACTTGAGAAAAGTCAAATAGGATAGTCAACATCAATCCATAAATCCTAATCTAACTACTAATTGACTTAGTAGAAGATTAGTGTCAATGGGTGTCAATTTAACAAACAAGGACCCCACATTATCGATCCAATTAGACACAATGACTCAAGATCACCTAATTTCCTTAACCTAGGCCAAGAGTGTGAAAAATTACTCCATAATCAAATGAAATATTTCATCAAATACTTGGTGTGCACTAAATAAAGACATGTGTAAGTTGCAAAATAAATGGAAATTGAAACTGCCAACTACATATAATCACTATCAAAGGCTATACTAGACATGGAAGGAACATAAAACTCAAATCCAATTAAAGAGAACTCAATATTCACAATAATATCAAACTATGGTCATAAGTAACAAAAATGAGTAACTAACAAGTAAACTAGGTAATTGAGAGTGTAATGGATACAAAATTAAGAAGAGAACTAAAATTAAACAAGATCCAAACCACAATTCAGTGGCAAAGTATTGATAACCTTAAGAAAAACTAGAGAAAAGGAGAAATTTTTCTCCGAAAAAAAAAACTTAGAACAAAAACTAAAAGGTTTCCTATGTATGTGAGTGTGTGTGTGTGTGTGTATGTGTCTGATGAGCGGATAATTTATACGCTTTTTGACATTGTTTTTAGTATGTTTTTAGTAGGATCTAGTTACTTTTAGGGATGTTTTCATTATTTTTTATGTTAAATTCACATTTCTGGACTTTACTATGAGTTTGTGTGTTTTTCTATGATTTCAGGTATTTTCTGGCTGAAATTAAGGGACTTGAGCAGAAATCAGATTCAGAGGTTGAAAAAGGACTGCTGATGCTGTTGGATTCTGACCTCCCTGCACTCAAAGTGGATTTTCTGGAGCTACAGACCTCGAAATGGCGCGCTTCCAATTGCGTTGGAAAGTAGACATCCAGGGCTTTCCAGCAATATATAATAGTCCATACTTTGGCCAAGAATTGACGACGTAAACTGGCGTTCAACGCCAGCCTTCAGCCCAAATCTGGCGTCCAGCGCCAGAAAAGGATCCAAAACCAGAGTTGAACGCCCAAACTGGCACAGAAACTGGCGTTCAACTCCACAAATGGCCTCTGCACGTGCAACACTCAGGCTCAGCCCAAACACACACCAAGTGGGCCCAGGAAGTGGATTTATGCATCAATTACTTACTCATGTAAACCCTAGTGACTAGTTTATTATAAATAGGACCTTTTACTATTGTATTAAGCATCTTTGGATGCCTGGTTCTTAGATCAGAGGGGCTGGCCATCTCGGCCATGCCTGGACCTTCACTTATATATTTTCAACGGTAGAGTTTCTACACTCCATAGATTAAGGTGTGGAGCTCTGCTGTTCCTCAAAGATTAATGCAAAGTACTACTGTTTTCTATTCAATTCTTCTTATTTCGTTTCTAAGATATCCATTCGCACCCAAGAACGTAATGAAGGTGATGATTATGTGTGACGCTCATCACCATCTCCCCTATGAACGCGTGCCTGACAAACACTTCTGTTCTACATGAATTAAGCTAGAATGAGTATCTCTTAGATCTCCTAACCAAAATCTTCGTGGCGTAAGCTAGAATGATGGCGGCATTCAAGAGAATCCGAAAGGTCTAAACCTTGTCTGTGGTATTCTGAGTAGGATTCAATGATTGAATGACTGTGACGAGCTTCAAACTCGCGAGTGCTGGGCGTTAGTGACAGACGCAAAAGGAGGGTGAATCCTATTCCAGCATGATCGAGAACCGACAGATGAATAGCCGTGCCGTGACAGGGTGCGTGAGCATATTATTCACTGAGAGGAGGGGATGTAGCCACTGACAACGGTGATGCCCTTGCATACAGCCAGCCATGGAAAGGAGTAAGACTGATTGGATGAAGATAGCAGGAAAGCAGAGGTTCAGAGGAACGAAAGCAACTCCATTCGCTTATCTGAAATTCCTACCAATGAATTACATAAGTATCTCTATCCCTTTTATTGTTTATTTTAATCTAATAAAGTATCATGTTTAAATCAGCCTGACTGAGATTTGCAAGGTGACCATAGCTTGCTTCATACCAACAATCTCCGTGGGATTCGACCCTTACTCACGTAAGGTATTACTTGGACGACCCAGTGCACTTGCTGGTTAGTTGTATCGAAGTTGTGACAATTATGAATTAAGATCAAAGCACCAAGCTTTGGAGCCATTACCAGGGATTGTTCGAGCCTGGACATCACAATTTCGTGCATCAAGTTTTTGGCGCCGTTGCCGGGGATTGTTTGAGTTTGGACAACTGACGGCTCATCTTGTTGCTCAGATTAGGTAATTTTCTTTTTGTTTTCTTTTCAAAAAATTTTCAAAAATATTTTCAAAAAAATTTTCATCTGTTTTCGAAAAAAATAAAAATTTTTTCAAAAATTTATTCAAAATTTTTAAGAATGAATTCTAGTGTTTCATGAAGCATGTGAAGCCTGGCTGGCTGTAAAGCCATGTCTAAATTTATTTGGACTGAGGCTTGCAATTTGTTATCAAGAGCAAATTAGTTGTTGCTCATCCACCCGCTGCTGATCCATGATCACCTGCTGAAGCTTGGCTGGCCATTGGCCATGTCTAGTGTTTTGGACTGGAGCTTTCATTGAAAGCTTGGCTGGCTAATGAGCCATGTCTAATTCCTGGACTGAAGCTTTAGACTAACATGGCAAGATTCCTGGAATTCATATTAAAAATTTTGGAATCCTTATTTTTTTCTTTTTCATACTATTTTCGAAAAAAAAATCCAAAAAAAATTAGAAAATCATAAAAATCAAAAATATTTTGTGTTTCTTATTTGAGTCTTGAGTCATGTTATAAGTTTGGTGTCACTTGCATATGCATCTAGCATTTTTCGAAAATATCATGCATTCATAGTGTTCTTCATGATCTTCAAGTTGTTCTTGGTAAGTCTTCTTGTTTGATCTTGATGATTTTTTGTTTTGTGTCTTTTCATGTTTATCATATGCATTCTTGAATTCTTAGTGCGTAAGAATTAAAGAATTCTAAGTTTGGTGTCTTGCATGTTTTCTTTGCATTAAAAATTTTTCAAAATTATGTCTATGATGTTCATCTTGACATTCAAAGTGTTCTTGGTGTTCATCTTGACATTCATAGCATTCTTGCATGCATCACATGTTTTGATCTAAAAATTTCATGCATTGCATATTTTTCATGTTTTTCTTAAAAATTTCAAAAATAAAAAATATATATCTTTCCCTTTTTCTCTCATCAAATTCGAAAATTTGAGTTGACTTTTTCAAAAAATTTTAAAATCAAGTTGTTTCTCATGAGTCAAATCAAATTTTCAATTTGAAAATCTTATCTTTTTCAAAATCTTTTTCAAAAATCAAATCTTTTTCAAAATTCTTAGTTATTTTCGAAAATTTCAAAAATATTTTTCAAAAATTTTTTCTTATTTTTATACCAAATTTTCGAAAATAACAATAACAATTAATGTTTTGATTCAAAAAAATTTCAAGTTTGTTACTTGCTTGTTAAGAAAGATTCAAACTTTAAGTTCTAGAATCATATCTTATGATTTCTTGTGAATCAAGTCATTAATTGTGATTTTAAAAATTAAATCTTTTTCAAAACTAATTTCTATCATATCTTTTCAAAAATATCTTCTTATCTTATCTTTTTCAAAATTTGATTTCAAAATATCTTTTCTAACTTCCTAACTTCCTATCTTTTCAAAATTTGTTTCAACTAACTAACTAACTTTTTGTTTGTTTCTTAACTTTTTCAAAACCACCTAACTAACTCTCTCTCTCTCATTTTTCGAAAATATCTTCCCCCTTTTTTCAAAATTTCTTTTTAATTAATTAATTATTTTTAATTTTATTTTTAATTTAAAAAAAATTTCGAAAAAAAAAAACACTAACAATTTTCAAAAACTATTTTCAAAAATCACTAACTCTTTTTCAAAATAATTTTCGAAAATTATCCCTCCCTCATCTCATTCTATTTATTCATTCATATCCTAACATCTCATCTCACATCTCTTCCATTGGTACAGTTGTGTTTCTTCCTTTACATCACATCCTTTATCTCCCCCTCTTCTTCTACTTACAAAGGGATCCCTATACTGTGGTATAAAGGATTTTCATTATTATTATTATTTTTCTGTGCCTTCTTCTTTGTCATATGAGCAGGAGCAAGGATAAGAACATTCTTGTGGAAGCAGATCCAGAACCTGAAAGGACTCTGAAGAGAAAATTAAGAGAAGCTAAAATACAACAATCCAGAGATAACCTTTCAGAAATTTTCGAACAGGCAGAGGAGATGGCAGCTGAAAATAATAATAATGAAAGGAGGATGCTTGGTGACTTTACTGCACCTAATTCCAATTTACATGGAAGAAGCATCTCCATTCCTGCCATTGGAGCAAACAATTTTGAGCTGAAACCTCAATTAGTTTCTCTGATGCAGCAGAACTGCAAGTTTCATGGACTTCCATCTGAAGATCCTTTTCAGTTCTTAACTGAATTCTTGCAGATATGTGATACTGTTAAGACTAATGGAGTAGATCCTGAAGTCTACAGGCTCATGCTTTTCCCTTTTGCTGTAAGAGACAGAGCTAGATTATGGTTGGATTCTCAACCTAAAGACAGCCTGAACTCTTGGGATAAGCTGGTCACGGCTTTCTTAGCCAAGTACTTTCCTCCTCAAAAGCTGAGCAAGCTTAGAGCTGATGTTCAAACCTTCAGACAGAAAGAAGGTGAATCCCTCTATGAAGCTTGGGAAAGATACAAACAGTTGACCAAAAAGTGTCCTTCTGACATGCTTTCAGAATGGACCATCCTGGATATATTCTATGATGGTATGTCTGAGTTATCTAAGATGTCATTGGATACTTCTGCAGGTGGATCCATTCACCTAAAGAAAACGCCTGCAGAAGCTCAAGAACTCATTGACATGGTTGCTAATAACCAGTTCATGTACACTTCTGAAAGGAATCCTGTGAATAATGGGACGCCTATGAAGAAGGGAGTTCTTGAAGTTGATACTCTGAATGCCATATTGGCTCAGAATAAAATATTGACTCAGCAAGTCAATATGATCTCTCAGAGTCTGCATGGAATGCAAGCTGCATCCAACAGTACTCAAGAGGCATCTTCTGAAGAAGAAGCCTATGATCCTGAGAACCCTGCAATAGCAGAGGTAAATTACTTAGGTGAACCTTATGGAAACACCTATAACTCAACATGGAGAAATCATCCATATTTCTCATGGAAGGATCAAAAGCCCCAACAAGGCTTTAATAATGGTGGAAGAAACAGGTTTAGCAATAGCAAGCCTTTTCCATCATCAACTCAGCAACAGACAGAGAACTCTGAACAAAATGCTTCTAATTTAGCAAATCTAGTCTCTGATCTATCTAAGGCCACTGTAAGTTTCATGAATGAAACAAGGTCTTCCATTAGAAATCTGGAAGCACAAGTGGGCCAGCTGAGTAAAAGGATCACTGAAATCCCTCCTAGTACTCTCCCAAGCAATACAGAAGAGAACCCAAAAGGAGAGTGCAAGGCCATTGACATAAGCGCCATGGCCGAACCTGAGAGGAGAGGAGAGGACGTGAATCCCAAGGAGGAAGACCTCCTGGGACGTCTAGTGGTCAATAAGGAGCTTCCCTCTGAGGAACCAAAGGACTCTGAGGCTCATCTAGAGACCATAGAGATTCCATTGAACCTCCTTATGCCCTTCATGAGCTCGGCTGAGTATTCCTCTTCTGAAGAGAATGAGGATGTTACTGAAGAGCAAACTGCCAAGTTTCTTGGTGCAATCATGAAGCTGAATGCCAAATTATTTGGCATTGATACTTGGGAAGTTGAACCTCCCTTGTTCATCAATGAACTAAGTGATCTGGATCAACTGACATTGCCTCAGAAGAGACAGGATCCTGGAAAGTTCATAATACCCTGCACCTTAGGCACCATGATCTTTAAGGCTCTGTGTGACCTTGGTTCAGGGATAAACCTCATGCCCCTCTCTGTAATAGAGAAACTGGGAATCTATGGGGTGCAAGCTGCTAAAATCTCACTAGAGATGGCAGACAGCTCAAGAAAATAGGCTTATGGACAAGTAGAAGATGTATTAGTAAAGGTTGAGGGCCTTTACATACCTACTGATTTCATAGTCCTGGATACTGGAAAGGAAGAGGATGAATCCATCATCCTAGGAAGACCTTTCCTTGCCACAGCAAGAGCTGTGATTGATGTTGACAGAGGTGAAATAGTCCTTCAATGGAATGAGAACTCCCTTGTATTCAAAACTCAAGGATCTCCCTCTGCAACCATGGAGAGGAAGCAGGAAAAGCTTCTCTCCAAGCAGAGTCAACCAGAGCCCCCACAGTCAAACTCTAAGTTTGGTGTTGGAGAGTCTCAACAAAGCTCTGCACATCTGTGAGGCTCCCTGAGAGCCCACTGTCAAGCTATTGACATTAAAGAAGCGCTTGTTGGGAGGCAACCCAATGTTTATCTAATTCTTATTTTTATTGTTTTTCATGTTTTCTTAGGTTCATGATCATGTGGAGTCACAAAATAAACAAAAAAATCAAAAACGGAATCAAAAACAGCAGAAGAAAAATCACACCCTGGAGGAGCATCTGTCTGGCGTTCAAACGCCAGAACAGAGCATAGTTCTGGCGCTGAACGCTCAGAATGGGAGCATTCTGGCGCTGAACTCCCAGAACAAGCATGGTTCTGGCGTTCAACGCCAGAAATGGCAGCAAATGGGCGTTGAACGCCCAAAATGGGCACCAACCTGGCGCTGAACGCCCAGAGTTGTGTGCAAGGGCATTTTGCATGCCTAAATTGGTGCAGGGATGTAAATGACTTGACACCTCAGGATCTGTGGACCCCACAGGATCCACTCAGGATCTGTGGACCCCACAGGATCATCTCAGGATCTGTGGACCCCACAGGATCCCCACCTACCTCTACTCACCTCTTCTCACCACTCTCTTTCACACAACCCCATAAACACTCTTCCCAAAAACCCTTCACCAATCACCTCAATCTCTCTCCCCCACTAAACCTTCACCACTCACATCCATCCACTCTTCCCCATAAACCTACCTCATAAACTCCACCTACCTTCAAAATTCAAAACCAATTTCCCACCCAAACCCACCCATATGGCCGAACCAATACCCCCCCCTCCCTTCCCTATATAAAGACCTCCATTCTTCACCACATTCCCACAACACACCCCTCTACACTCTCCTTGGCCGAAACCACCTCTCCCTCTCCCTCTCCATATTTCTTCTTCTTCTTCTTCTTCTATTCTTTTGTTTATTGCTCGAGGGCGAGCAATATTCTAAGTTTGGTGTGGTAAAAGCATAGCTTTTTTGTTTTTCCATTACCATTGATGGCACCTAAGACCGGAGAATCCTCTAGAAGAGGGAAAGGGAAGATAAAAGCTTCCACATCCGAGTCATGGGAGATGGAAAGGTTCATTTCCAAAGCCCATCAAGACCACTTCTATGATGTTGTGGCCAAGAAGAAGGTGATCCCTGAGATCTCTTTTAAACTCAAAAGAAATGAGTATCCGGAGATCCGACATGAAATTCAAAGAAGAGGTTGGGAAGTTCTAACAAACCCCATCCAACAAGTCGGCATCTTAATGGTTCAAGAGTTCTATGCCAATGCATGGATCACCAAGAACCATGATCAAAGTAAGAACCCGGATCCAAAGAACTATGTTTCAATGGTTCGGGGAAAATACTTAGATTTTAGTCCGAAGAATGTGAGGTTGGCGTTCAACTTGCCATACATGGAAGAGAACGCACGCCCCTACACAAGGAGAGTCAACTTTGATCAAAGGTTGGACCAAGTCCTTATGGACATATGTGTAGAAGGAGCTCAATGGAAGATTGACTCCAAAGGCAAGCCGGTTCAACTAAGAAGATTGGACCTCAAGCCTATAGCTAGAGGATGGTTGGAGTTTATTCAATGCTCAATCATTCCCACTAGCAACCGGTCTGAAGTTACTATAGACCGGGCCATCATGATCCATAGCATCATAATTGGAGAAGAGGTGGAAGTTCATGAGATTATACCTCAAGAACTCTACAAGGTGGCTGACAAGTCCTCCACCATGGCAAGGTTAGCCTTTCCTCACCTCATTTGCCACCTATGCAATTCAGCTGGGATTGACATAGAGGGAGATATCCTCATCAAAGAGGACAAGCCCATCACTAAGAAAAAGATAGAGCAAGCAAGAGAGCCCAGTCATGGAGCTCAAGAGGCGCAAGAAGCTCACTTCCATGAGACTCCGGAAATGCCTCAAATGCACTTTCCTCCACAAAACTATTGGGAGCAAATCAACACCTCCCTAGGAGAATTGAGTTCCAATATGGGACAACTAAGGGTGGAACATCAAGAGCACTCCATCATGCTTCATGAAATAAGAGAAGATCAAAAAGCAATGAGGGAGGAGCAACAAAGACAAGGAAGAGACATAGAAGAGCTCAAGGACATCATTGGTTCCTCAAGAAGGAAACGCCACCATCACTAAGGTGGATTCATTCCTTGTTCTTGCTTTCTCTGTTTTTCGTTTCTATGTTATGTGCTTATCTATGTTTGTGTCTTCATTACATGATCATTAGTAGTTAGTAACTATGTCTTGAAGTTATAAATGTCCTATGAATCCATCACCTCTCTTAAATGAAAAAACTGTTTTAATTCAAAAGAACAAGAAGTACATGAGTTTCGAATTTATCCTTGAACTTAGTTTAATTATATTAATGTGGTGACAATGCTTCTTGTTTTCTGAATGAATGCTTGAACAGTGCATATGTCTTTTGAAGTTGTTGTTTAAGAATGTTAAATATATTGGCTCTTGAAAGAATGATGACTAGGAGACATGTTATTTGATAATCTGAAAAATCATAAAAATGATTCTTGAAGCAAGAAAAAGCAGCAAAGAACAAAGCTTGCAGAAAAAAAAAATAGAAAAAAAATAGGCGAAAAAAAAATAGAAAGAAAAAGAAAAAGCAAGCAGAAAAAGCCAAAAGCTCTTAAAACCAAGAGGCAAGAGCAAAAAGCCAATAACCCTTAAAACCAAAAGGCAAGGGTAAATAAAAAAAAGGATCCCAAGGCTTTGAGCATCAGTGGATAGGAGGGCCTAAAGGAATAAAATCCTGGTCTAAGCGGCTAAACCAAGCTGTCCCTAACCATGTGCTTGTGGCGTGTAGGTGTCAAGTGAAAACTTGAGACTGAGCGGTTAAAGTCAAGGTCCAAAGCAAAAACAAAGAGTGTGCTTAAGAACCCTGGACACCTCTAATTGGGGACTTTAGCAAAGCTGAGTCACAATCTGAAAAGGTTCACCCAATTATGTGTCTGTGGCATTTATGTATCCGGTGGTAATACTGGAAAACAAAGTGCTTAGGGCCACGGCCAAGACTCATAAAGAAGCTGTGTTCAAGAATCATCATACTGAACTAGGAGAGTCAATAACACTATTCGAAATCTGAAATTCCTATAGATGCCAATCATTCCAAACTTCAATGGATAGAGTGAGATGCCAAAACTATTCAAGAGGCAAAAAGCTATAAGTCCCGCTCATATGATTGAAGCTCTGTTTCATTGATAGTTTGGAATTTATAGTATATTCTCTTCTTTTTATCCTATTTGATTTTTAGTTGCTTGGGGACAAGCAACAATTTAAGTTTGGTGTTGTGATGAGCGGATAATTTATACGCTTTTTGACATTGTTTTTAGTATGTTTTTAGTAGGATCTAGTTACTTTTAGGGATGTTTTCATTAGTTTTTATGTTAAATTCACATTTTTGGACTTTACTATGAGTTTGTGTGTTTTTCTGTGATTTCAGGTATTTTCTGGCTAAAATTGAGGGACTTGAGCAGAAATCAGATTCAGAGGTTGAAAAAGGACTGCTGATGTTGTTGGATTCTGACCTCCCTGCACTCAAAGTGGATTTTCTGGAGCTACAGAACTCGAAATGGCGCGCTTCTAATTGCGTTGGAAAGTAGACATCCAGGGCTTTCCAGCAATATATAATAGTCCATACTTTGTCCATGAATTGACGACGTAAACTGGCGTTCAACGCCAGCCTTCTGCCCAAATCTGGCGTCCAGCGCCAGAAAAGGATCCAAAACCAGAGTTGAACGCCCAAACTGGCACAGAAACTGGCGTTCAACTCCACAAATGGCCTCTACACGTGCAACACTCAGGCTCAGCCCAAACACACACCAAGTGGGCCCAGGAAGTGGATTTTTGCATCAATTACTTACTCATGTAAACCCTAGTGACTAGTTTATTATAAATAGGACCTTTCACTATTGTATTAGGCATCTTTGGACGCCTGGTTCTTAGATCAGAGGGGCTGGCCATCTCGGCCATGCCTGGACCTTCACTTATGTATTTTCAACGGTAGAGTTTCTACACTCCATAGATTAAGGTGTGGAGCTCTGCTGTTCCTCAAAGATTAATGCAAAGTACTACTGTTTTCTATTCAATTCTTCTTATTTCGTTTCTAAGATATCCATTCGCACCCAAGAACGTAATGAAGGTGATGATTATGTGTGACGCTCATCACCATCTCCCCTATGAACGCGTGCCTGACAAACACTTCTGTTCTACATGAATTAAGCTAGAATGAGTATCTCTTAGATCTCCTAACTAGAATCTTCGTGGCGTAAGCTAGAATGATGGCGGCATTCAAGAGAATCCGGAAGGTCTAAACCTTGTCTGTGGTATTCTGAGTAGGATTCAATGATTGCATGACTGTGACGAGCTTCAAACTCGCGAGTGCTGGGCGTTAGTGGCAGACGCAAAAGGAGGGTGAATCCTATTCCAGCATGATCGAGAACCGACAGATGAATAGCCGTGCCGTGACAGGGTGCGTGAGCATATTATTCACTGAGAGGAGGGGATGTAGCCACTGACAACGGTGATGCCCTTGCATACAGCCAGCCATAGAAAGGAGTAAGACTGATTGGATGAAGATAGCAGGAAAGCAGAGGTTCAGAGGAACGAAAGCAACTCCATTCGCTTATCTGAAATTCCTACCAATGAATTACATAAGTATCTCTATCCCTTTTATTGTTTATTTTAATCTAATAAAGTATCATGTTTAAATCAGCCTGACTGAGATTTGCAAGGTGACCATAGCTTGCTTCATACCAACAATCTCCGTGGGATTCGACCCTTACTCACGTAAGGTATTACTTGGACGACACAGTGCACTTGCTGGTTAGTTGTATCGAAGTTGTGACAATTATGAATTAAGATCAAAGCACCAAGCTTTGGAGCCATTACCAGGGATTGTTCGAGCCTGGACATCACAATTTCGTGCATCAAGTTTTTGGCGCCGTTGCCGGGGATTGTTTGAGTTTGGACAACTGACGGCTCATCTTGTTGCTCAGATTAGGTAATTTTCTTTTTGTTTTCTTTTCAAAAAATTTTCTAAAATATTTTCAAAAAAATTTTCATCTGTTTTCGAAAAAAATAAAATTGTTTTCAAAAATTTATCCAAAATTTTTAAGAATGATTTCTAGTGTTTCATGAAGCATGTGAAGCCTGGCTGGCTGTAAAGCCATGTCTAAATTTATTTGGACTGAGGCTTGCAATTTGTTATCAAGAGCAAATTAGTTGTTGCTCATCCACCCGCTGCGGATCCATGATCACCTGCTGAAGCTTGGCTGGCCATTGGCCATGTCTAGTGTTTTGGACTGGAGCTTTCATTGAAAGCTTGGCTGGCTAGTGAGCCATGTCTAATTCCTGGACTGAAGCTTTAGACTAACATGGCAAGATTCCTGGAATTCATATTAAAAATTTTGGAATCCTTATTTTTTCTTTTTCATACTATTTTCGAAAAAAAAAATCCAAAAAAAATTAGAAAATCATAAAAATAAAAAATATTTTGTGTTTCTTATTTGAGTCTTGAGTCATGTTATAAGTTTGGTGTCACTTGCATATGCATCTAGCATTTTTCGAAAATATCATGCATTCATAGTGTTCTTCATGATCTTCAAGTTGTTCTTGGTAAGTCTTCTTGTTTGATCTTGATGATTTTTTGTTTTGTGTCTTTTCATGTTTATCATATGCATTCTTGAATTCTTAGTGCGTAAGCATTAAAGAATTCTAAGTTTGGTGTCTTGCATGTTTTCTTTGCATTAAAAATTTTTCAAAATTATGTCTATGATGTTCATCTTGACATTCAAAGTGTTCTTGGTGTTCATCTTGACATTCATAGCATTCTTGCATGCATCACATGTTT